>NC_022023.1:6409249-6457997 GCF_000317375.1 Microtus ochrogaster
GCCGCCGCCGCCGCCGCCGTCGCCCGGCTCTGCCCTCGCCCGAGCGAGGGAGGGAGAAGGAGAAGGAGGAGGAAGGGGGGGGCGCGCGCCGGAGAGGAACGGGAAGGGAAGGGAAGGGAGCGAGGGGCGGGAGGAAGGGAGCCAGGGGGCGGGACCCGAGTCACGTGACGCCGGGGCCGCCCGGAAAGCTCCGAGGAGGAGCCTGGCGCCGCCATTTTCCCTGCAGCTGCCTGTCCCTCTGGCCCGACCGGGCTCCAGCTGATCCCGGGCAGGGGGTGGGCTGAGGCTGAGGCGCGGGGCTCGGGAGTGACCCCCGACTGGGTGTAGGAGCCCGCGGGGGGGGGGACACGCGAGCCGGGGGGCTCTGCGGGCGGGTGGCGGCGCGCGGCCCTGAGCCCCGCCCCAGGCCGGCAGGCGAGCGGGCGGGCCGGGAGCCGGTGGGGGTCGGGGGTGCGGTGGGGGGTGGGGACCCTCGGACGCTTGGGGGTCCCAGGCCCCGCCGGCTGCCGAGCGGAAGGGGGTTGGCGGACGAGCCGCAGAGATGTCTGGCCAGAGCCTGACGGACCGAATCACCGCGGCCCAGCACAGTGTCACCGGCTCCGCGGTCTCCAAGACGGTATGCAAGGCCACGACCCACGAGATCATGGGCCCCAAGAAGAAGCACCTGGACTGTGAGTGAAGCCCCCCCCGCCCCCTCTCCATCTTTTTCTTCTCCCTCTCGAGCTGCCTTTTCCCTCCCTGCGTCTCAGCTGCGCCGTGGCTCCGATGCCTCGTCGAGCTGGGTTCCTGGCCGCTTCCATCACACCTGCCTTCCGCGGCCTCCGCTCTCTTCTCCAACGAGAAAGCAACGTGACAAGCCATTCCCCATCCGGAGATCCCCCGAGACCCTCTCCTCCTGGCTCCAGGCGCCACCGTGCCCCATCGCGCTCCACCAACTTGCCACCCACCCTGGTGCTCGCCCGAACTCCTTTCCCAGCTCCCGGGCAGCCCTTTGCCCTTCCTCCCCACCCGTCCCGGATCTCCTGGCCGTCCTCGGCTCGGTGTCGCCTCGCTAGCTCCGGGACTCACCGCCCCATTGTTCCCCCCTCCCGTTAGCTCTTTTTCGGATTTCCGTCCTAACTCGGCTTGGTGGGCCCAGATTCCTGTCACTTGGCAGCCCTTGATGTGGTTCCCAACACCCTAGATTTTCCTCCCATTCCTTTTGGGCGGCCTTTCCTACTTTTCTATCGACCTTTCGGGTTCTCTCTGTCTCTGTAGCTTCCGTTATGTTCCTTTGACTTTTTGTTACCTCCTTCCTTCAGTATTACGCCGAGCTTCTCGGCTTCTGTTCCATTTACGTTTGCGGGGAGTAGAAACAAAGGGCTTCCTTCGGTGTAGTGTGGGAACAGCGTTGGTGGGGAGTTACTGTCTTTATTTGCCATCACTATACTGTCTTGAGTGTAAAGTTGGGCGAGTTGTGAATGCCCGACCTCTCCCTTTGTCAATTCACACGGGGACATGGAAAAGGGCTTTACTGGTTTTGGTGTCGTTGTTCCGGGAACTGTTAACGTTGGCGGTTTGAATTTGGAAGCTCGAGTGTGAAGTGCTGGGATTCGAAGTGGATTAATAAATGTAGGTACAAGTACTCAAGTCTGGAAGCGGTTTCGTTTGTGTGGTTGTATTTTGGGTAACTGCGCTCGCTTCAGCCGCAAACCTTTACTGCAGCGGCACTAACTTAGGCACCGTTTCTAGAACAGACTCCTCCCAATTGTTTTCTAAACCAGGAGCCACCTGTAAAACCACCTCCTTTTTCTGGTTGCTCCTTTGCCTCAGGGTACAAAGCTCAGTGGATCACTCCATCCTTGAGTCAGTGGAACATTTCAGGAAAAAAAAATAGAGCCATAGTGAACGATAGTAAATTCTCTTTAAATGACTCCCGGACACGTTAGCTGAAATGACTTTCATCCTACATGAAAGTTCCTTTGCCCTGTGAAGCAAGAGTGAGCTTGCCCTGAAAGGGAATTCGCTGTAAGGAATCTTGCTTCACATTTAGACTTTGGTTGTGAGGTTTGCACTTTAAAACAAACAAACAAACAAAAAAAACCCCAAAACAAAACCCAGCGTGTGAATTCTTCTCAGATCTATTGCTCTCTAAGTGCTGTGTGAACAAGTGATTCCCACAGACAAACCCATTACTCATTGTGATTTGTTCCCTCGCTGTGGAAAAGTTTTATGAAACTCTTGTCTTTGTTGGCCATGGTGCTCACACAGGCTGCTGTTAACGGTCTTCCCTCTTTAGAGAGTGGACTTGAATGATGACACTTCTGTAAACATCTTCAGGACAGTGTGACTACATCTTGAATGCTTTTGAAAATGTAGACTAATCGGAGTAGACGTTTCTGTTCACACCCCTCCTTCCAGTTCCAGGCTTGTCTCAAAATTGGCTATGTAGCCCAAGCTGGGCTTGCACTTGAGAGCATCCTTCTGCCTCAGCTGTCCAGGCCTACTCTATAATGCTGGTTTCTGTGATACAAAATCCTGTTTGTTTCAATACTGTGTTTGTGGTTTTTCAGTTCTTGTTTTTTTTGGTGTGGAGGGGCATAAGATGCTTGGGAATATGGAAATATTTCCCTTTCACTCAGAATGATAGATTATGACTACAGATAGAGCCTTTGTAAAGCCTGCATCTTCAGTGGCAGCCATGATTCTAAAATGTTGCTGGAATGGCTAGCAGATAGGTTGTTTGAGGGTAGGAGCAAAGGTTGTGGTTTAATAAGTTAGCTTTTGTAATAGTTACTACTGTAGATTTGAACTAGTTGGTCTTTAGGGTTAACCTTATATCTGTACTTTTCCTCTACTACAGCTGTGTTTCCAAACTCCCGTGTTTTAGAGCTTGAGCATATTGCTAATATTTTCATACTAGTGTGTTAGTAATGAGATGCCTGTCTTCTTAGGTTTAAAACAGTGACACTGTTTGCCCTTTACTGTAAAACTGTTACTAATATTTTAGCAAAATTTCACTAATTACAACTCTCCCTTCCCACTTCAGCCTGCTTTGAAAAGTTATTCACAGACAATTTTCAGTGTCAGTGTCAAGAATTTCAGGCTATATAATAAATGAATCAGTTCAATTAATTTTTGCCCCTTTAAGAATTTTTCTTAATTTTGAAAGCTTAGTTCTCTTAGGCTTTTTAATGTTTTCGTCTACCAACATCTGCTTATTTGAACTGAGTGGAAACAATTGTATTTTTTAAAATGGTAGCATTTAACCAAAATATACCTAGTAATTTGCTGCTCCTATAAATCCATGAGCATGTAGAGGTGGCTTTTGTGTACTTCCTTGTCAATATTTTTCCATATTAGGAAGTGATTATTGTCTGTAAATTATGAGTCAATTCATATGCTTATTGAAATTTTTTTGTTTCTAGGTATTGGTCATAAAAGTGTTTACTAATGTTCCTACAGCGAAGAGTTTTTAAACTTGACAAATAATCATGATTTCAGACTTCTAATGGCTATTGTAATAAAGATAGAAGACACAACCTTAAATTTTCAGACACAACTGTCTCCCCGCCCAAGTCTACATTAGTTCAAGTCCTTTATGTAAGGTGCAGTGTTTGCACACAACTTACACATCCTCCTCTACATTCCCTAAACCTGCTGCGATGTAAATGCTGTGTCAGCAGTTGTAGTGTGTTGTGTATTGTGCATGGAGTAATGACAAAAGTGTGTGTCTTCAGACACAGCTTGTTTTCTACCAAATGATTTGGATCTGATGTTGTGGAACCCAAGACCACCATTTTGGTTTGGTTTGGTTTTTGGATTTTGGTTTTTCAAGACAGCATTTTTCTGTGTGGCCCTGGCTTTCCAGGAACTTGCTTTGTAGACCAGGCTAGTCTCAAACTCAAAGAGATCAGCCAATCTCTGCCTCACCAGTGCTGGGATTAAAGGTGTGTGCTACCACTGTCCAGAGAAACTTTTGAGAGCTGACATTCTGTTTGTAATTACCAAATGAATTCTAAAACATTTTTTAAAAGTGATTTCATTTAAGAAGTGTTTAATATATAATTGGAGAACTGTGTTTTAGGTTTACTATGTATCTCGTTTATGTAGATAATTTTAAAGTATCATTTAGTTTAGAGGTGCAAGTGAGAAATCAAACACTTCATAGTGACTTGGCTATTGTGTTTTGCATGCTTAGGTTGGCCTGGGAGTCTATGTAGCCCAGGTTGATCTTGAAGTCAGATTCTAGCCTCTGCCTCCTGTGAGATGGGGTTGATGACAAGCATGCACGTCCATGATTGCCTGCAAAGCATTTGCATGGAATACATTCATATTTTAAAATAGTCTCTTTAAAAATTCTAGTTATCAAAATCGATTTAATTTACAATAATAGGGATTGAATCTAGGTAGATGCCAGGCAAGGGCTCTACCACTGAACTGTATACACAATCCTTTTCTTATTTTTGTTCTTGAGACAGGGTAGCCTTGAGTTTTCTTTATAGCCCTTGAACTTGTGATCCTTCTGCCTCAGCTTTCTGTGTATTGTGATTATAGACTTATGCCACCAGGCCCCAAAGTTTTGCTTTAGTTTAAATAAAAGGGTTTACATTGATCATTATTTAGAGTATTACAATGAAAGTTTACCACAATTCATAGAAAGTTGCATGTTTATTTTCTTTAGTTTCAGAGTGTTTAATGTTATTGTTTTAAGAAAAAAAATCAAATCGGTAAGAAGCAGAATATAAAGGTTTCTTGGGAAGAGGTTGGAGTCCTACCCTGAAGAGGTAGCCCTAGACTTTGAAAGTAAAGGTTTAGTATTAGCTCTTCCTGTTCTTTTGGTGGCTAAAGTGGCATTTCTGTTACTTTGTGTTCTCTCTCATGTGTTCCTAGTTGAAGTGGTTTATATATTTTTCTAGATAATTGGAATTTTGAATATGACCTTTCTGAATTTTCTGTTCATTGTGTATATTCTTTTCATGAAGAATTATTCTGTTAATTTTGACTAATGAATTCATTAAAAAGTTATATTGATGAACCTAAGGTTTTGCATTAAAATTACATTCAGAGTTTTGATTTGCTGGATTTTGGGAGGATTTCTCATATTTGTAGTTAAGCTGGTGTATATCTTTTGGGCTTATGCCTAGTTTTATTTATTAATATTATTTTTTGAAACAGGGTCCCCTATAGACCAGACTAGCCTCAAATTCACTATGTAACTGGTGATAACCTTAAGCTCCTGGGACTCTTGCCTCTGCTTCCCAGGTGCTAGGATTATAGGCACATGTCACCATTGATTTTTTTTTTTTAATGAATATTCTTTTGGGGTTATTATGTGTGAGATGCTTTGCGTTTATTAACTTGTTCTTTCCTTTAGTAACTTTACGTGAGAGGCTGTGTTTCTCTACAAGGTCACATTCAGGAAGAGGTGGACTGGACATTGAGCTCAAGTCTAATTTTGGAGTATGCTAAGGTTTCAGCAAGATGAATGTTTCTTAGAGCGCTACTCACTTCATAACAAGGGTCAGAGGCTTCTCATGTAATCATATTCCCACATCTGTATTTTCAAAAATATTGACTAAAGTGGTATATTTGTGTAATTGATGAACCTTTCTTAATACACCACCACCACCACTGAGCAGTTCATATTAGGATTCATTCTTGCTTTTATAAGTGTAGGTTGGACAAATATATGCGTATATGCACTATTACATTGTCATATAGGGTTAATTTGGCTGTCCTGTAATGCTTTGTGGTTTCCCAAACCTCTTGAAGTCTCTGATCTTTCACCGTCTTCCTGGCTTGTTTCAGAAAGCTGTGTGATTGGGATCTTGCATACAAGCCTTTTCACATGGACTTTACAGCCTGTATACACACTTCAAATGACCCAGTCTTTCCGTGCGGAACACTGATCATTTCCTTCAAACACTGAATAACATTCTTTGTATGTGCCATGGATTATTTGTTCATTCTGTTGAAGGATGTCCACGTTTTGCCAATTACATTTTAAGCTCTTAGCAGCATTTCTTTGTGTATATGTTCCATTTAGTATGTTTTGTGAGAAACCGCTAAACCGTTTTCCAAAGTCACCTTGTCCCTTTTTATTCCTGTCAGCAATGAATGCTAAGTCCTGTTCGCATCTTGTCATGCATTTGATGATGTTTTTACTGATCACTCTTTGGAGGTGGGTGCTAGGGTTCATACTGTTCATATCATGCCTTACCATAGTTCGTCCTGTGCTTGGTTGGTATCTGTAGGTCTTTGAGGGGTTTCTTCTGTTACAGTATTTGACTCTTCCTAAAAGTCAGAATCGCCAGGCGGTGGTGACGCATGCCTTTAATCCCAGCACTCGGGAGGCAGAGACAGGTGGAGCTCTGTGAGTTCGAGGCCAGCCTGGTCTACAAGAGCTAGTTCCAGGACAGGAACCAAAAGCTACAGAGAAACCCTGTCTCAAAATTCCAAAAAAAAGAAAAAAAGAAAAAAAATACATACTAAAAGTCAGAATCTTTGTTTTCTTACTGAATTTTAAGAGGGGACTTTTGTGTGTGTGTGTGTGTGTGTGTGTGTGTGTGTGTGTATTTTGGATAATTGACTTGTCAAATATCTTTTGTAAATACTCTGTGGCTAGTTCTTTCTTTTCCTTTTTCCTTGCATCTTTTAGAAAGCAGAATATTTAGTTACAGTATATTCTAGACCAGTGAGTTTTTCTCAACCCCTGGGGTCGAGTGACCCTTTGATAGGGGGTCACATGTCAGATATCCTGCATATCAGATATTTACATTATGATTCACAACAGTAGCAAAATTAAGTTATGAAGTAGCAACGAAAATAATTGTATGGTTGGGGTCACCACCTGAGGAGCTGCACTAAAGGTCAGAGCATCAAAGGGTGAGTGCTGTTCATTTCCTCTTGGATTACACCTTTAGTGCTGTAGCTAAAAAGCCATCCCTAAAGGCTGGACAGTGGTGGTGCACGCCTTTAATCCCAGACTCGGGAGGCAGAGGCACGTGGATCTATGTTTGAGGCTAGCGTTGTCTACAGAGCAAGTTCCAGGACAGACTCTAAAGCAACAGAGAAACCCTGTCTCAAAAAACCAGAAGAAAAAGAAATCTAATCACCAAATCCAAAATCATTTGTATTAGTCCTCATATTGTCTTTGAGAAACTTTGTTTTGCAATTTTCATTTGGTTCTGTAATCATTTTGAGCCAGTTTTTGTGAAGAGTGTACTGAGGTCTGTATCATTTATGGTTTCTTTTAACTTGTTCTCAAGTTTTTTTTTTTATTTAAAGATGTCATTTATTTTTGGTTTACATGCATCAGTGTTTTGCCTGCGTGTGTGTCTATATGAAGTTGTCAGATCCACTGGAGTTACAGACAGTTGTGAGCTGCCATGTGGGTGCTGGGAATTGAACCCAGGTTCTTTGGAAAAGCAGCCAGTGCTCTCAACTGCTGAGCCATCTTCCCAGATCCCTGGGGGCAGATTCTCAGATTTTTATGGCAACCACTTTTACCCATTATGGCATCTCTCTGCCTTTGCACATTTTGATAGTGCCCTTTGATAGACAGAAGTACTTATTATTGGTGAACATCTGTTTTTTTTTGGTGGTTAGTGCTATTGTATCTAAGAAACCGTTGGCTGATTCAAGCTTACACTTGTCTCTAGCACTTTGATTATAGTTTTAGCTCTTACACATAGGCTTGATTGATCACTTTTGAACTGATATGTGGTGTGAAGATGTGTCTTAATCTTTTTTCTGCTATTTTTAAAGAATATCACATATTGAATAATTTGAAAACTAAATAAATTTCTTTCTCATGGTTCTCAAGCCTGGGAAGTCCTGTATCAGTGTTCCAGCCTCTGTGAAGGCATTCTTGCTAGAGCTTGACATGGTGGAGGCTATCACGTGGTAAAGAACACAAGAACTTTTGCTTTGATAACTAACCCACTCTCACAATAATGACATGAACAACTCATGAAGGTTAGGTCCTGTGGCCTAATCCCATTTTAAAGGCATACCTCTTAGTGCTTTACATAGTGGCAGGTAAATTTCAGCTGGACTGTCTAAGAGAGAATGGAGACCAAAATAGGAGGCAAAGTAAAGTTCAGTTGTACTACCTTCATGTAACGTGGAAATAGAAATGTTTACCTGTAGTGCTGGCCAGTGTGTATTGATGATTGAATAGAATTATTTGGCTCAATCATTCTCTCCGGATAGACTACTTGATCACTATGTTTTTAGGTTCTGAGTTATGTGGTTATGTGTTGTTTTTAATTCTGTGAAGAGGTGAAGCATTAGTAGACAATGTTTTTGTTCGTACAGAGATGTCTTGTACTTGCCTATAATGATACGTTTTATCTCTCAAAGGTGTTTTCTTGTAGCTCTTGTAATTTAATTGTTTATAGAAAGGATCCCCATATTTTCTCTTTTCCCCTGCCAAGTGCAGCATGGGACACGTATGCAATCAAAGATGCTGGCTGGGTCAAGTAGGGGTGAGGTTTCCGTTGCTTTTCATAAAGTAGAATTGAGTAGTGCTTTGGATCTTACGAGAGGAAAAGGAAGATGCTGGAGAGTAGTACTGTTTGCTGTGTCACTGCCTTGCCTGAACAGCTCTTCCAGACTCAAGTACATTCTTACTCTGCTCTGACAGTGAAGGAATGATGGAAATTGGGGAATAAATATTTGGATTTAGTTCATATAAAAATTTGTGTCAGTTTGACACAAAAATATTTATTCCAGGGTCTACCTGTTGTTGGCATATTTGATTTTAAGCATAATTTTGTCAGTAAAATCTTTCCTTTAGCTTTTCTGCTTTCTAGGATTATGTGCTTATACAGTTCTTAAAAGTAAATTCCAGACAGCCTTAGTCTTAAACTTTCGGTTATCTCCAATAGTATATACCTTGTAGTAGAATATAAGACTTTATTTACTAAATACCTGTGTGTGTTATGATAGAGAATACTGGTAGAAACATTTAAAATGTAAATAGAAATAGTCAAAAATGAAGGATTTACCTTTAATACACTACTGTGTGTGGTGATGGTTGTTTCTGTGCCCTGCCTCAGCTGTACCCTTTCCCTCCTTGTTTCCGTGCTGTTTCAGAAGGCCTACTGAGATCATGGGTTTGTCTTTTCATGAGACTCATTTTTCTAAGACTCTTATTTAATGATATTTTAATGACAGTCTTTAGAAAACTTAATATTGAAAGAAAAAAGGTTTTTGTTGTTGTTGTTGTTTTGTTTTGTGTGTTTTGTTTGAGACAGGGTAGCCCTGTGTAGCCCTGGCAGTCCTGGAACTTGTCTGTTGACCAGGCTGATATTGAACTCAGATTTGCCTGTCTCTGCTGGGATTGAAGGCTGATTTGTGGTTGGTTTTTGTTTGTTTGTTTGTTTATTTATTTATTTATTTGAGACAAAGTCTTACTGCTACCTTGGAGTGCAGCGGTCCTTCTTACGTCCTGGGATCCCAGGTGTGAATTACCATACCTAGCTTTGAATTAATACTGATCAGGGCCTAATCCAGTCTTGGATAGATACAGTGAGTGGGGTGCTAAGGTTCAGAAAGAGCATGAAGATGTGAATTTGTCTTTCCTCTAAAAGGACGATAAGTGTAAAACTACCAAGTAATTGAAATCCATTGAGATATGTATATAGTTCATGTGTGAAGTTTCAAAGTAAGAGGGAAGAATTATGTTGAAAGGAGGTTAGCAAAGCCTTCACAGGGAGGGGACCAGATTTTAAAGAATGTATCGTGCTTTTGCAGGTATATAAAGAGTTATTTTTAAATTAGCATGTACAGTGAGAGGGAGGTAGAAAGAGCTTTATAGTGTGGAAAAACCTTGGATAATGCAATGCAGTGTTTGGAGAAGAGGCTGAATGAGGCTGGGGAGCCCTTAAATAAATAAAGGTCTTGTTACCTTGACAGACTTTTGTCTTCAACCTCACTCCACTGATCTTTATCTTGGAGTCCCTCTCCCTTTGCTGTTATTAAATGCCAGTGCCATGAAGATGGGGAGTGCTTTTTCCTAACTTTGTAGGCTGCAGAGGACAGGGAAGCGGGAACAGAAGACTGAAAGTGTTTTAAATGTTGTTATGCATAACTCTTTCTTTCTTAATAAATGAAATCAGCTATACTGTCATCTTTTGTTTATTGTGTGCTTGTTCAGAAATCTAGTCTTTGAAGTGAACCCTATATTTATTTATGAATGGACATAAACTCATTAGATGATAGTGAATAATAAAGATTTTTAGAGTGTTCTCTTTGATTTATTCAGTTTAACTATTTAGATGTGTTTGTCTCTAAATGAGCAGTTGTTCTGAGTGTTTTAAAAGCTGAATCTACCAAATGAGACTTATAGTATGGTAGAAATTAAACTCCTTAATAATAATTACATGTTGACCGCCTTCTTTTAATATATGCCCAGGTTATTGTGTGGTGATTATTCAAATCTAAAAGCGAAATTGCTGACTGGGGTCCTTAATCTAGTAGGGAAAATGTCACATATAGGAACTGTATTTGTATTACCAGGCAATGTAAGATAGATAGCAATCTAATGCCATTGAGCGTCAAAGAATGGCAGGTACTGCCTTTGATCCATGGGGCAGCTAGGTCTTCAGTGGTGAGTAGAGAGGAGCAGTAGTAAGTTCATGCAGAGGGAAAGAGCGTACAGACACTCTTGGGTAGGAGACTGCAGCGGTCTGAATTAACACGTGCTCTGTGTGAGAGTGGACTTCTTTGTGGCTGGAAAAGTCAAAAGTGTAGAGTAATTGTAGGAGTTGAGTTATAACCACACATCTTTAGTCAGAGGTTATTGCTCGGTAGCTTTGTTGAAATGGTACCATTATTGGAACCAATGTGTATTTACTTTAGCCAGCATAGAAATGGGAAAAGACAGCTTTGCTTACTTTGAAGCTGAATTTGATCTTCTATTTTTGCTTACTAGAAGCTTAAGTTACTAGATTATGGCCTCAAGTCTTTGTTTTTTGTTTGTTTTTTCCTTTGAGACAGTGCTGTGTAGTTCTATTTGTTTTGCTGATTCTTATATTTAAGCCTGGGCAGTCCTCAAATTCACTTCAGTCTTTCTGTCTCAGTCTCCTGCGTTTTGGGAAAGGTGGCCCACTAAGCTCGGCTATTAGAGACACGGTTTCACTGTTTGCCAACTTCATCTCAAATTCGGGATTTCTCCTTCCTCAGCCTTCCAAGTGCTAGGGTAACAAATCACTACTCTGGGCCAGACTTGAAATAGTGTCTAGATCCAGCATCTGTATGTACTTAGTATCACCACATTGTATTGTTGTACTGGATACTATCATTTGTTTCAGTTTTTTTAATGTTACTGAATACAGTGACAAGTACTGAGGATGGGGATAATTGAAGAACAAAGGAAGGCTTAATATATAACTAAATTTGACCTAATGTAAAGATTCCCCTCCCTTCCTACTTGCCTGCCTCCTCCCCTCCCTCCCTCCCCCCTCTCTCTCCATTTTGAGACCAGGTCTCAGTTTGAGTACTGGGTTTAAAGGCATGTACCATCATTCCTGGCAAGGTAAACATTTCTTAAAAGCTTAAGGAAACTTGAGTATTACACAAATTGGGTAAAGTTAGTTTAGTTAAGATACAGTACAGTGTACACACTATGGGAGAACAGCTAACATTTGACATGGTTTTTCCCTGTTTTTTAGCATTGATATGTATCAGCATACTTATAAAACCCTATTAAAATGTACTTAGTAGTCTTGTTCTAGTTTATGAAGGTGGTGCACATCTTTAATCCCAGCACCCAGGAGACGGAGACAATTGCTATGAGTTTGTGGTCAGACTATTCTAGAGTTCCAGGCCAGTGAGGGCTATATAGTGAGACCCTGCTCCAACCCCTCCTTCCTTAGAAAGAAGGAAGAAAGAAAGGACGGACTGACAGACGAACATTGACATTTTATCCATTTAATTTATTTATCTTGCAGTGCTGGGGATTGAACCCAGAGCCTTAGGGCATACTAAACAAGCATTCCTACTACCATGACAAGTCCTTAGCCTTATCTTTTTTTCTTTTTGGTCAGAATATATTTAACTTTTAGATGGTAATAAAGAACTTTGACTGTAAGTCTGGAGAAATCCTTCAGCTCACAGAACACTTAAGACTGGCAAATAGGAGACTTGTTTGAGAAATAAATGTCTATAAATATGTAAGCTTCTATTTGCAAATAACAACTTCAAGAGGGGAACTCACAGTGAGGAGTGTGGGGTACCAGCCTTCTCTTTGTGTGACCTTAGGAAAATCCATTGCTCAGCTTGCTTATTTTCTAAATTGCCTGCTTCCTCTGCTAGTCTGTGATGTGATATTTGTGCTTCTGTAGCTCTTTTGTTCTTGGCTTTGGAAACCACCATCATAGGCTTTGGAAACTACTGTCAGAGACAATTTGTCTATGAGCTCTTGCTTTATTTTCCATCAGTGTTCTGTCCCATCTGCTAGTATGTTATTACTTAAAAAACAGAGCTTGTATATCTTGCTACTATTGGCAGGGAGAGGGTAGTATTCTTTTATGTGATTTTGTCTTAGGAAAAAAATGGCTAACAAAATGTGAAATTTCTCATACTCTTATTGAAAATATGCAAGTGAAAATATTTGATGATAAAAGTCTTCTGTCAGCTTTTTCAAACACATTTCATGTTTACTTTTTTATAATTTAACCTTTTTAAATTTTTTATGACTTATTTAACTTTATTTTATGTGCATTGGTGTGAAGGTGTTAGTTCTCATGGAACTGCATTTTCAGACAGTTGTGAACTGCCATGTGGGTGCTGGGAATTGAACCCCGGGTCCTCTGGAAGAGTAGTCAGTGCTCTTAACTGCTGAGCCATCTCTCCAGCCCGTCATGTTTACTTTTTAAGACCCCAGTTCAGTCACCTGGCTTGTCAGAGGGTCCGTTTCATGCATTAGGTCGGATGCATTTGTTTGGGGAAGGACAGGACTTTTAAATTCTAACTGCCCAGCTGTGCCCTGTAGCAATTGTAATAAAATTGCTCTCCATGCCTTTCTGCTGGTGTGTGTGTCTGTGTGTATTTATTTATTTTTGTGCTACAGCGCCTATTCCTGAAAATAGGGACTGTTTTATTTACTTCTGCTGTTTAAAAGTATTTTTACTAAGTATTTATTGTCTTTTATGCTTGTGTTTTATTTTTGAGGGAGGTTCTCACGTGGCTAAGGCTAACATTGAATTCCTGATATTCTTACCTCCACCTCTTGAGTGCTGGAATTATAGGAGTGCTCCACCACAACTGTCTTGATGAAGACAGTGGGTTTAGTGTGCTGAGCTAGTGAACTATTCAGTCAACAGTTTTTAAGTGATAATTTGTTCATGAATAGAATTAATATTTCAATTAATGTTAAATTTAAGTATGATATTGATCTTAAGTTGGTTCACTTACCAGTTCAGAGAGTTCATACCAGAAATATGATTTTGGTATTAAGAAAAGGTGATAGTAGCAATGCTTGAAACTATTTTCATAGACTAAATGTTCTACAATGACTAATTGTCCTGTATCTTTTGGCTTTGTCATAATAGAAGACTTGAAAGTATACCAGAAGCATCACTAACCCATCCGTCACCCTGTACTATTTTTAAGAAAGTAAAGGCTTAGATTTAATTAAGTGATGAATTAGAGATTGTTGCCATAAACCTTATTTTATGCTTTATTTAATATAACTCTAGGGCTATAAGATGTGTCATTAAGAATCCTTTGCTTGCTTGCTGGGAGGACTGCTGCTGCTGTGTTGTGTGTACTTGTGTCTCTTATGCAACAAGAAATGCATATGTTTTCTTTTTAATACCAGAATTCTACAGTAGGTCAGGGCGACATTTCCAAAAAATATATAATTGCTTGCCGAGGTTTTGACTGAAATCTGTGTACCTGTGATAACTGCTAGCAGCAGAGGAAGGAGTTTGTGTTTCTGTGCAGTGGATGTCCTACTGCCTGTTCAGACTGATGTGCTTGCTGTCTGTGGTGTTAGGAGGCAGATAGCACAGGTAGTTTTTATTTGGCTTGTTTCTTCTTCTCCTTGGCATTTGTTTGTTTGTTTTTGGTCCTCTGATTAAACAACTTACTAATATAGTTTATAATCTTTAATTATGTTGAGTGTGTAGTTATACCTAGAAAATTTGCCTTTAGCATTTGTTTGTTCCTGGTTTGTTTTCAGGTTATCTTTGGAAGGGAAGAACTTTGGTAGCATTTCTTCGAGGTTAGAATAGGAAACTTGATTTCAGATTATAGTTGCTAATGTTATTTCAGGTGAACTGCCTAGGGGAATTTGGGCTTTGATTTATACGATCGATGGCTGTGTTGGAGATTATTCTTTTCTTCTTGATCTCAAGTAGTTCTGGTTTGCTTGTTTGGGATGCGAGACATGGTCTTCTAATGTAGCACAGGGTACATTCGATTCACTATGTAACCCAAGTGACGGTCAACTCTTTGACATTGCTCCACAGGGTACATTGAACTCACTATGTAATAACCCAAGTGACTGTCAATTCTTTGATGCTCAGTGCCTGACTTGGTTTGTTACTGTGAAGTCATTTTTCCATCAGCTTTCAGGATTGGAAGACATGTCCATTTTATCCTTTCTGTCCATACTTTTTCTTTGGAGCCAAGACTTGCTGTGTGGTGACTAAAATGTTATGGTTTAGAAAGCAATGTTTTCTTGTTTATTTTGTTTTTCCTTTCTCAACATTAGTTTTTTGTTTGCTTGCTTTTTAAGACATGGTCTTATTCCTAGAAAGCCTGGAACTTGCTATTCATTCTAGTTTAGGTTGTCCTGGGCATTGTGGCTATCCTCCTACCTCTGCTTCCCAAATCCTGGGGTTACAGACATGTGCCACTAAGCTCATCCTTCATAACTTTCTTTTATGGCACTATGTAATCGTCATTAGTTGATTTGGCACATATGTAAGGTATTCAATTCACTTCAGTGTTTTAGGTTTTGTACACACAGTCTCCCATTTAATTTTGTTCTCACAGTTTTTGCAAAATGTTTAGGGGTGTGGGGGGGCAGAGGGGTGGGGGAGGAGAGAGGAGAGAGACTTGTAGTGAACCAAGGTATTACTTTGGGATAGTTTGGTTGCTGTCCCAGAATCAATGCATGACACTAGCTGGTTGGTCATAAAGGGTAGGTGCTGATAAAGAAATTACTTGGGAGTTGCAGCTGGCAGAGAGTTTAAAGCTGTCTAGAGCAGCTGATGATGCAGTATCTGAACCTGAGAAAAATCCATTATCTGTCCCATAAAACATCCATTCTTTTAGCATCTGCAAAGTTGAGTTTCTTCTGATATTTACGATTATCTTAAACTTACTTATAAGTGAAGTCTTAGAGTTTCTGAGTTATTTGGAGATGGGAAATACGTAAAACTTAAAGATGTGTCCTCTGAACTTGCTTTGAGTGACATGCCAGTTTCCTTATTTTAGTTCATTGTAATCAGGATGAAGATGATGCCTACAAACAGGGTAAACTAAAGCTGTAGTTCTTGCCTGTACTAGAAATTAGCTTTGTGAGAGTTAAACAGAATATATGGATTTTAGGATAAATAGGAAGGCTTATATCACTTATTATTGGGGGATCTGAATATGAATGTATGTTTTCCTTCATCTTTGGAGTGAGAAGATTCTAATACTACCATAGCTGCTACTGTTTGTTACATACTGTTAGACATGTATGTAAAATGTTTCAGTGGTGACAACAGCTTCTCCTGCTTTGTCATAAGCTGTTGCAATAATCAGAAATAGATTATATGAAGAGACCATATGTGTAAGTTTTGTGTTGCTTTTGCAAACATTTCCCGCTTAAGCATTTCCTTGTTGGTGAAAAAAAATTGGACCTTAGAGAAGGTTTTGCAAGGGAAGGGTTTGAAAATATTACATGCCAATTAGGAGAAACAGATGCTAAATTAAAGCTATATTAATTTGTAATGGTGCATTAAAGCTTGTGAAATAATCAAAATAGATCTTGGTAATTAAGCAGGGATATTGTGAAAATTAAATATTAATTTCTTAAATACAGGTTTTGAAACTCAGTGGTTAAGGCAACTACAGAGCACACTTGTAATCCTAGTACTTCTGAGGGTGAGGAAGATCAGGAACTCAAGGTTTAGTTTGAATTAGTTTGAAGCTAGCTTTGGTTGCATTCAACCATATTTCAAAACAAATAAGAAAAAACTAAATGACTGAGATAGTTGAAGACATAATAATGATAAGAGTGAATTTATAATTTGATTCTAGAGTCTTCACTCATTTTGGTACATTGCAATTCTGTTACATAGTAAGTCATGTCCCGTGGAGATGGCTTGTACTTGGAAGAGCTAGGAGAACGTAGAGCAGAACTTTAAGGATGGTGAGATTATATCTTTGTTACTTTTGAAACAGAGATGGAGCAGCAGTTAGGCCAGACTATTAAGTAAGTGAGAGTCCAAAGACTTCTAACAGGGACAGATGAACTTTAAAGCACAATGTCATAGGAAGGTCTAAAAATAGATCCCTTCTCACTTGCCAGTTCTAGTCTTCCAAAAGGTGTCTGGCAGCAGCAGTGGAAGAGAGTAAGCTGGTTCTCGTACTCAGTGTCTGTCTAATTTAAGGAAGGCTAACTGGACAAGTAGTATTCCCTGTCGTGGCATATTAGTTGAACATAAGATTTATTTGAGGCTCATTTGACAAAATTGTACTGGAAGTTAGTTAAATTAGTGCATAATGACGATAGAAAGGTGTTTAAGTTTTCTTTTCTTTTTTTTTTTTTTTTTTTTTTTTTTTTTTTCGAGACAGGGTTTCTCTGTGGCTTTGGAGCCTGCCCTGGAACTAGCTCTTGTAGACCAGGCTGGTCTCGAACTCACAGAGATCCGCCTGCCTCTGCCTCCCGAGTGCTGGGATTAAAGGCGTGCGCCATCATGGTGGCTGGTTGTACTCCATAGGACATTATTTCCTCATGACAACAAGAAACATAATTTTTTTTCCAGAAATTTAACAGACTTTTCAAATGTCATCCACAGACAGTGTTTAGTTTTTGAAATTGTACATGTGACATCTATTTGGTTACAGATACCTACATGGACAAGGCAGCTGCTTTTAATTTTGAAGTCTTTATTATTAGCGTCGCTGCAGTTGTTACTGTGTGGTTGATACACACATGAGCCAAATAAAAGTCCAGTGAAGTACTAAGTATGATGTATTGCTAGCCAGCCAGCGAGCCTCCCTCCCTCCCTTCCACCTTCTCTCTCTCCCTTTTTTAATTTCCCTCAGTTTCCCTCTTTCTTTCTAGAGAGAGTCTTATTATGTAATTTTCGCTAGCATGTGCTTGCTATGTAGATCATAGTGGCTATACAGATAATACAGATACTTGCCTGCTGTCTCTCAGGTGCTGGAATTAAAGGTGTGTATCTCCTTCCCTGGCCTTACTTTAATATATTTTTAGTATCAGAAGGATGGCTATGAAGATGCCTTGTATTTAGTGGTACTTGAAGCTGATAAATCCATAATACCAGCAAATATCCAAAATGTTACTATCTTTCTAATTTTAATAGAAAAGGTAAATTTAGTTCCACTTTAAAAAGCATACTGAGTCCTCTAATTTCTTACTCTAGTATACTGGATTGATGTTTTTGTTTTGTTTTGTCTTTTGTTTGTTTTGTTGTTGTAGTTTTTCTGAGCTGATTCTCTGTGTAGCTTTAGTGCCTTTCCTGGAACTCGCTCATGTAGAACAGGCTGGCCTCAGGGAACTAACAGAGATCTGCCTGCATCTGCCTCCCTAGTGCTGGAATTAAAGGCACGCACCACCACCGTCTGGCTGTATTGATGTTTTCTAAACAGTGAATTGGTAAATAGCATTATTTTCAAATTGTATTAGTATGTATTACAAATAGTGTCTCATCCTTCCTTTCTCACATAATGGTTTTTGGAGGGTAATGTTTGAGGATCTCGTGTAGTCAAGGCTAACTTTGAACTTGCTTTGTAACCAAAGCTGGTCTCTAACTTCTGATGTTCCTGCCTTCACTTTCACAGTACTCAACTGAGCCTGTCCTCAGTTATATGCTCAGTTATTCTGTAAAGTGGATGTTTTTAGGATAAGCGGATTTCTGTTGCTTCTGAAGTTTGCAAAGCTTCTGGAAGGTAGACCACAGATTTTCATTTTCCTATTTTCACTGGGGACATGGACTAGTATTTGTGCTTTCTGAGTGAGGGATATTGTCAGGGGAACTAACTGATCCGGTACTCTTTCTGAATAGGCAGATTCAATTGTTACATGTGGGACGTCCTGTGACTCCTTGCTTCTGTGGGCTTGCCATTAGAAAATAACAGTGATCTGGTTACTATAAGAGTCTTTATTGGTTCCACTCTTCCTTCCTGGAACATACAAGAGGGAAGATGGGTATCACCTCTGAAGCCGTACTTACTTATATCATATGAGCACATTGACCAAGTATAGTGTTCACATGTATGACATAGGAGATAGATTCCTGAGATTTATTTAACGGAGAAAAGGATGTGTCTGGATTATTAATGAAGCAGCCTTGTTTTATTGTGGGCTTTACTGAATAGTTCAGGCCAACTTGGAGATGTCAATAACTTTACCTCTGCCTCACAAGTCTTGGGCTTGTAACAGGTTTGGTTAGGTTCTGATTTTTTTAAGGTGTAAAATATTTTTGGATACAAATGTAAAAATTCTATTTTTACATTTCCCATTGGAAAAATTCTATTTCCAATTCCCAGAAGAGCTTATGTTGATTTTTCTGAGAAGAAACATACACATCATTTGCTTGAGACTTTGTTAGCAGATTAGATGATTTTTCCAAGAGTGCTTTAAAAAACTAAGAAGCATCAGCGACTAAGGTGAAATATGTTAGTAGTTGTGGGGAAAGGACAAAGTGCGCAGAATAGAAGAAGCGTGTTAGTGTTTTAGGAAGGCTAGAAGAAATCCAAAATGCGGCACTCTAGCAGAGAAAACTAGAAGTACTCAGGGTGGGTTGTTTCGCTTCTTAGCTACTTGTGAACTTTCACTATGTAAGATGATAACGAGGGTGACATAATTTTTGTCCAAATTGGTTCAGTTGTAAGGGAGCCTACAGCATAGGGACTGGTAGAAACCAGGACACTTGGTGATTCACGTTTTAGAACATGGTTTTCTCTGAATTGACCCAATTCCACTTACATCTTCAGGTGCCTTTACATTTTTTATAATACTCTGATTCATGTTTGCAGAGATTCTCAAACTCTGCTTCCCTTTTATTGGTCTTGTTGGTATTTAGGAGAATTCTTAAATTTAAATTTATGTTTTCTACATGCCACCCCTGTACTATTCTGGTTTAGAGCGTTGGTAGAGGTTATTATAGTACTTTTTTTTTTTTTTTTGGTTTTTTCGAGACAGGTTTTCTCTGGCTTTGGAGCCTGTCCTGAAACTAGCTCTTGTAGACTAGATTGTCCTCGAACTCATAGAGATCTGCCTGCCTCCCGAATGCTGGGATTAAAGGTGTACACCACCAGGGTGTATTTGGGTTATATTTGCCTCCTCTTCCTCCTAACTTCCCTCAGATTCACCTCTACCTTTCTACCCCATTTTGGTTTCCCATTCAATTTAAATATTTTTAAATTCTTATGTTAGACGATGGGTTTTTACTCTACTAATGTTTTGATCTTGTATTTTCTAATAAACTGGAAATTGGTATAGAAGGCTTTTGAAGCAGTACTTGCCAAAAATGAGGTTTCTGTGTAGTTCTTATTTGTATTTTGTGGCAGGAGTGTAGGTTTGGAATTCACTGCTTTAGAGTACATATAAAGTGGAGGCCTTATTCCTGAGACTGAACTGTGCTTGCCAGGCTCTGTTGTTTCCCTGCTCAGTCTGCCACCCAGTGGTAGGAATGCCACTAAAACACAGCTGCTCTGGAGGTGTACTAAGAGCAGGGGCTGCTCCTCAAGAGGTCCTGAGTTCAGTTCACAGCAGCCAGTCGTCTGTAATGGAACCTGATGCCTTCTTCTGACACATGCAGATGTAGCACTCATTTACATAAACTAAATCTTAAAAAGAGTACTCACATAGTAAGCAGAAGCATTTTGATAATGTGAGGACAGGGACTCTAATTTGAGTTTATAATCACTGAATACTTAATGTTTTGAAAGTATATGTATTTCTATAAAGCATCTTCATAACAAACCTTTTGCTTTTGTTGTAAGATTTTTCTTCTGTATTTATAAGTAGATGAAGAGACTAATGAAATAATAATGAATAATTTTAAGGGAATAAGTTAAGCTGATTTGAAGAAAATGGTTTTATTTCGATTTTAAAATTTAAGGCAATTATACAATGACTCACCTTCGGCTAAAATAATTTATTTTGCACTTTTAAATTGATTTGGCTTATGCCTATCTGTGATTGGCCAGTTCTTACTATGTAATATCTCAGGGGTGACTTTGTGCACCTGTCTCCATCTGAATGCTTCTTTAAGTTCCTGTTTGGGTTCTGCTTTTCTCTACTCCAGATGAGGGAGCAGTCAATCCATTCTCAACTAAATACATCCCTTTTGGGGGAAGGGTTTCCTGTATGCTAGTGTTGACATGGAGGTTTTGTAGTAAGGTGTTTTATATGTGTCATTGTGGTGACAGGATAGGTATGTGAGTCCTAAAAACATGACAAAACGATTGTTAAGTTGCTAGTACAGTTCTTTCAAATTATCACTGCGCCAGACTGTATACTGTTTAAACAGAGTATTGTTACTTTCTGCACATGCCTTCTATGTTATACTTCACTTCTTATTTGAGTTGCTGGAGATGGATCCAGGGCCTTGTTTGTACAAGACAAGCAAGCACTTTTACTGACACACACGCAATCCTCATATATTAATTTTTCTTCAGGGAAACACAATGAAGAAGACAACAGTGCTGCTTCTGCTAAGCTGGGTTTTAGAAGAGAAACTGACACATATTTCACTAATGTAATGAGATACTGTGTTATATTGTGATACATACAGGGACTTGGGGAAAACATGTCCCCACTTTCAGTAACCTCTTGCTCTTGGGTTATGTCAGCTCCATACATACAGATAAGAATATACACAATACAAGACCATTATCATTACCCTTCAAAACCTCATTTTAGAAGAGCAATTATATGTCCTTGACTTTGTATACGTAGCTACTTGCCATTAATAAGTGCATCAAATACATGCACAGACACATGATAAATGTAATGGAAAATTCTCGAGACTCATACCCATTCTTCTAACACTAAGACTTTATTGTTCAGTTCTCATGTATGGCCGTAATCTCTTCAAGGTTAACTACTTGTGTAGTTGTGTAGTGTATTTCCAGAAATACTGTGCCTGTATTCAGTTTTTTACATTCTTTTTCTAAAACAGTTGTTTTTTTTTACTTTTCTTTTATTATGTTCTAAATGCTGAAACTTGCATTGAGGGAGGTCTTCCTGGTTAATGCGTTCTTTTCAAAAACGAACTTTGCTTAAAATAACAAGTGGAAGCGAGGCAGTGGTGGTGCACACCTTTAATCCCAGCAGTTGGGGGTCAGAGGTAGGCTCTCTGTGAGTTTGATGCCAATCTGGTCTATAGAACGAGTTCCAGGACAGCCAGGGCTACACACAGAAATCCCATCTCAAAAAACCAAACCAAGACAAAACAAAATACCCAAATAAAAGCAGATAAGAGAATTTGCAGAGATTTCACAATAATTTTTCTGTTTAAAAGAGTTTAGGGAGAAAAGCTATTTCTGTATAGCAGTTATAACAATTAAAAGGATTAAGAAGCTTTATTAGTTAGCAGGATAAATATAATGTCTGTTACACAATTGTAGAATTACCTCTTAATTCTTCTTATCCTGTTCATTTTGAGAACACAGTGGCAGACATAGCATACCTACGTTGTGCTAACAGTACAACAATTGTAGGCGTTTGCCTACAATTAGGACTTGATTTTCTTTCTAAGATAGTTTAACTGTGCTTTAGTTTAACTGTGGGGTCTAGAGATTCCTTAGGGCTGCCATTGTGAAAATTAAATTGAGTTCAAAATCGTGACCTACTCGTTGAATAGTGTCCTTTAAATTCTGTGCTATTTATTTGAGACTGGATCTCTGTGCAGCCCTGGCTGTCCTGTAACCAGCTATAGACAAGGCTGGCCTCAAACTCACAGAGGTGCTCCTGCCTCTGCCATCTCCTGTGTGCTAGGATTAACAGCATACATCACCACACTGGACTAAATTCTAAGCTTGTAAACAGTGGAAATGTTGGGTTTTTTTCTGCCTTTTCCTCGGATGCTGTTTCCTGTTAAGCTGTCCTTTCTGCCATTGGACATAAGTTTCTTAAGTAGCACGCATTACTGTGTGTGTGTGTGTGTGTGTGTGTGTGTGTGTGTGTGTGTGGCATGAGGAGTGTTTGTTGTGATCCCTGAGATCACATAGGTACTGACATAACTCTTTTATATGTTAGCCTTGAGTCCCTGCATCAACACTTTAAAGAGAGGTTCTCAACCTGTGGGTCGTGATCCCCACAGGAACTTGCTCTGTAGACCAGGCTGGCTTCAAACTCAAGAGTTCTACTTGCCTCTAGTCTCCCAAGTAGTGGGATTAAAGGTGTTTGCAGGTGATGTTTTGCTCCTTCTATATCAAAACCCCAGAAGCTGTTTCTTATCCCAAGTTGTTATTCTTGGTGAGCGTTGTTTAATTTAACTCACATCCATAAAAAGTTCCAAAGATTGGAGGTGTAAAGTGACATTTAATTGACCACTTAATTTTCCTCTTAGCAACAGACAAAAGTCTGAAGTTTGAGCAAAGAGATTACTTTTCTGTAATAATAACATTTGCCTAATGACTATTGTATATCACTCTTAAAAAATGTTAGCCAGGCTCACATACATTTGTGAAATCTGATTTGTTAGCAGAGTTGTTTTGATACTGTCTACTGAGTGGCTATTTTCACATGGGAACGCAAGACCTTTGCATTTCAATTTTGAATTCCGCTCTCTGAGCTGCCTGACTTACTATAGATGTGAACACTAAAGTCGTTGGGTAGCATAGGGAAGTCTACTTAGGCTGGTGGCCTGGGCTGGGAGTTTGATTATAAGACAAATTAAACTATTTGGTAACTGTTCAAATTTTGTTGTATATTCTAAAAAATACAGGACTGTTGTTTTGTGTTTGTATTATTTTTCTTATTTTGTTGTTAGGTAGTTAAAATTTAGGATTTGCTTTAAATTGGGTAATTGCTTCTGGGCACAGTGATATAGACCTGTAATCCCAGTGTTTGGGATGCTGAGGTAGGCAGATTATGAATTTAAGGTTCTCCTGGGCTACATAGTGTGTCCCTTCCTGTCTCTTAACGTACATGGACATTATTTTTTAAATATCCTTATCATTTACAACGGTTTAGTTCTAGACATAAATCTGTTATTTAGTGAGTTCCTGTAACCTACTTCTTACCTTTTACAAAGAGCCTGGTCTATATAAATAGAACTAATATTTGGTTTCTCAGATGCTAATTCTAGTTACAAGTTGGGGGAATGTATTAGTAATAAAAGCAAGAACATTGTGTTTGGTAGTTGATGGTTCCATTAACTTTCCATGGGAAAAGAAAGTTGGTTATTCACTGTTGCAAATTTTCTTTATGACATTAAATTCTAGAAATTTTCATTTTAACCTACATGCTGTTTTTATATTTTGAGTGTGGGGCTTGAGAATTGCTAAAGACATGTTGGTGGACTTCAGTTTTTATATTCTCTAGATAATTGTTACAGAGTTTTTGTTTTTAAGAAATATGTCTTTCCGGGCGGTGGTGGTACACACCTTTAATCCCAGCACTTGGGAGGCAGAGGCAGGCGAATCTCTGTGAATTTGAGGCCAGCTTGGTCTACAAGAGCTAGTTTCAAGACAGGCACCAAAGTTACAGAGAAACCCTGTCTCGAAAAACCAAAAAGAAATATGTCTCCTGGGTCTGTGCATGGTTGACAAATACCTTTAATTCCAATACTTGGGAACTATAGGAAGGTGAATTTCTGGGAGTTGGAGGTCAGCTTGATTTGCATAGTAAGTTCCAGACCAGCTAGGGATATGCAGTAAGATCTTCTCTAAACACACATACACACATATGCACGCACGCATGCATGTATGCACAAAACAACCAATAACAGCAAAAAACAAAAAAAAAAACCCAAAGAAAATTAAAAAAAAAAACCAAAAACCAGTCACTGAGTCCTAGATACAGAGTGGGACAAGTAATTGAAATTCTCAGAAATGAGAGTTCTGTTAGCAAGTTTGCTTTTTTAGTTACAGGTGAGAAAGGCATTTTCCTTTCAGAGTTAGAAACATTTAAGTTGCCTTTATGGTGGGGAAGAATACCTGCTTGGAGCGAGTGACTGGCTGAATTAAGGAGCTGTGTAGAAATACAGCCGAGTTTATACAGTTCCTCACCCTAGTAATATTTGTACAATTTTAGTTTTGCATTTGGTCTGTTCTGGTATATAATCTTATCTGCGTTCCCCCCCCCCCACACACACACGATTTCTTTGTAGCCTTGGATCCTGTCTTGGAACAAGCTCTTGTAGACCAGGCTGGCCTCAAATTCACAGAGATCCGCCTGCCTCTGCCTCCTGAGTACTGGGATTAAAGGCGTGCGCCACCCACACTCAGCAGTTACCATGAATTCTTACTTCATTTTTCTTGTTTTGTTGTATGTGAAATACTACCTTAGAGCCTCTGAGTTCTCCTTCTTTCCATGTGATTGCTTCTAAGCCAAGCAGAGTTCATAAGGGTGATTGTGAAAACTTGTTAGATGTCCTTTAACTTGAAATTTGAAAATTTCACATTATGCGTTTGGGCTTGTTTTTCACCTTTTTATTTTTTATTTTTTTATTTTTATTTTATTTTATTTTATTTATTTTTTTGGTTTTTTTCGATGCAGGGTTTCTCTGTGGTTTTGGAGCCTGTCCTGGAACTAGCTCTTGTAGACCAGGCTGGTCTCGAACTCACAGAGATCCTCCTGCCTCTGCCTCCCAAACAAAAGCAAATAGCTGTAACCTGCCAGTGTGGTGGATGGATTCTTCCTGCCTCCTTCCTTCCCTTTCCTCCCTTCTTATTACCTAACCCTTCCTCTTTTCCCTTCTCACTCCCTCTTTTTTGTTTGTCTTTTTGAGATACGGTCTCACACTAGCTCAGGCTGGACTTGACTTCTCTATTTTGTCAGTTTTGACTTTGAGGCAAACTACCATGATCATTTGGATGCTTTCTTAAAAGTGTACATATGTATCCAGGGTATGCCTTTACTTTCCAGTACTTGCAAGACAGGCAGGAAGTTGGAGTTCAGTCTTATCTACATGGGAATGTCAGGTGAGCCTGGACCAAATAGATATGTCGTCAGAAAAGAACATGTACAGATATATACCAAGATGAATGTATTTATTTGAGAAATGAGTGACTATTATATTGTGGCATTGTTTCAGACCTCTGTCCACCCAAAAACTAATAGTTTAGAGATAGTCATTAAACAAAGTAAGATGAGTTAAATAGTAACAAGTGTATAGTGGAGTAGGTAGTGATGATAGGGAGTTAAAGAGGGGCCCTAAGTATGTGTTAATATGAATTAATATTCGAAGACGTTTTTCTGATGAATGTGACATTTCAGCAAGGATCTATAGGAAGAGAAAGTGAGAAAACTAGTATCTGGGGGAAGAGCATCCCAAGTAGAAGGAAGAACAGTGCCAAACATCCGAGGTATTTGGCATTTGTGACGCATTGCAGAGAAGGATATCGGGGTAACTGAAACAAATATGTGCAGAAGGAAAGCAGATCCTAAGGGAGCAGAGTATGATTGTCCATAGTGTGTGCACATCCGTGCTATATACTCTGTACTGTGCAGTATAGACATGCCCATGTAACTGACAGTTTATGCACACCCACTGTGTGTATGTGTGTACACTGTAGTTGGGCCCGAAATGTGTTCCTACTAAACTAGACTTTATTTAGCCGTAGCTATTTATCTTGGATGAATAAAGAAATGGAGGTTCCTTTTGAGGTGATTAGTAGAACAAAATGACTGGAAATCGGTTAGGTGTAGAAGAAAGTTTGGTAGTGTAGAATTGTTATGTACCAATGTCAGTGACTTTGGAAGGCACTTTAGTTTGTGGAAGGAAATTCTTCACTAAAACAATATTTTGAATAATGAACTTGGATGAAAAGATTCAGGTATGAAGTAGCAAATGCACCACAGAGCATTGGAAAGGTGTTCTGCTGGTGAAAGATAGTAGCAAAGTGCATTCCCTTGTCCCATGCTGGAAGAAAAGACATTATTTAGGTTAGATAATGATAGTGTTGCTTTGTAGAGCATTGTGTATCATTTAGAGAATGATTAGCATTGTGGGGTAGGTGAGATACTAAATCAGCTATTACCAAAAGTAGGGAAGCCAGTCTGAACAGTGTTCCTTATTTTTGGCAGTCTTTTTGATTTTCTGAGGAGTCTCAGTTTGTATCCCTGACTGGCCTTATTCACTGTGCCAAGTGCCAATTCTCCTGTCTTATCGCTTGGATCGCAGCATGTACTACCATGCCCAGTTCATTGTTGGCAGTTTTAGTTGTGGTGGGTGTATTGGTTGTGCTTTGCAGAATAGTTTATCTACCCCTTTGATATTCATGCTGGCAACATTGATTACATGTGGTGGTAACCTCCTTCCCAATTTCAGATTGAGGATTCAGAGTCTTCATGCTGAGATAAAGAGATAGCCTTTTTGGAGGTTTAGGAGATGGCATGAGAAAGCTTAGCTTACTGATGTGTAGAATGAATATCTCTATTAACAGATGCACAGAGAAGAGGTAGGAAGAGCACCTTTGAGGAGCTTGATGGCAGGTTTAACTTTGGAAACAGAAAGATGCCTAAGGGGTAAGGGGATTGCTGTACAAGTATAAGGATCTGCATTTGGAGTCCCAGCACTCACGTAAATAGCTGCACAGAGGCGGGTACCTTTTACCCTAAGGGTGGGGGACACAGAGGCAGCAAGATGTCAAGCTGAAACAGGTTCAGTGAGAGGCCCTGCCCCCCAAAAATGTGGAAAGCAATAGATAAGACACCTGGCATTGATCTCTGGCCTATGTTCATGCCCACACGCGTGGACTTTGTACACACTTGCTCACATATCCACGTGAACACATACACAAATCACATATAACACCAAACCAAAAAATATGAATGATACTTTGAGGCAGTAGTTTACTGTATTTCAGAACTTGAGTAGTTTCTCAAGGTAACTTCTGGAAGGATATAGAAGAAAAAAAGATAAGGCTGTAAAGCTAAATGGAAGGAAGGGGGACCTGATGTTTAGTTTTTAAAACTAAACATCAGGTCAGACCAGAGTCAGGTGTTAAATACTTAGGATCTCAATACTTGGGAGGCTGAAGCAGGAGGATCATAAGTAGAGCCAGACTGGCTATATAGGGAGACCTAGTCTTTAAACAAAGAAGTAAACAGTCCTAGGTAGAGTTGGCCCAGCAGATTTACTTTGGAATAAAGCAAGCATTAAGGCATGCAGTGCTGTAGAACAAGTGCAAAGTAGTCTTGAGGTAGATTGGATTCCTTCATATTTTTTTAAGTCTCAGAAGCCAGACCATACACACCCGAGTTGAATTTACTTGAGTTGAAATTGTTTTTGTTACAATTGATCTGAGTTGTGAAAGATTTTGTCATTCAGCTGTTCTGTAGGCCTTCTGTTTCACTGTGTGGTACTTTGTTCTTCAAGCAGTATTGGCTTGGGTAGCTACTTGAGTTGTTCAGCAAATGTTACTTATTGGATCTACTAAAGCATGCATTTTAAAGAATTGCAGGCAAGTAACTCTTGGTTACATTGTCATTTCTTGTAAGCAGCCAAGGCCAAGCTAGGTCATCTGAATTCCCATTTAGTCATTTTCAACTGAACAGTTAAAGTGAACAGGTTACTAATCCAGTCATGGATAGTTACAACAATCTTATTATAATAGTTATAGCTGACATATTTGTACATCATTGACATATATGATACACATTTTAAAGGTAAAACAAGTCATATCTGACTCTACCTTTCTATTTTATAGAATGGATCATAGTTGGGATTTCCTATATTGAATTTGCCACTTAAAATTTTAAAGCAGACTGTAGGTAAAACTTTGAGGTCTAGTAAGAATTCTATTTTGGTAATCAAGCAGTTGTGTGCTAGACTATTTTATAATAATGCCTTTGTGCTTGAAGTGAATCAAATTAGGCCAGATGTGGTAGCACATGCCTAGCACCTAGGCCGGCGAGTTCTCTGTGAGCTGGAGGCCAGGCCTGATATATGTAATTCCTGGATTCCAGGGCTACATAGAGAGACCCTGCCTCAAAAAACAAATAAATAAATAAATAGATGGGTAGAGAGGTCCTGCCTCAAATAAGTAAATACATAAAGTAAAAATAAAATTGGAACTTTAGCAGTATTAATCCTTTTTAATTTGGAAACTTGAATCTGTTTTCAGTTTCGTTTGTCAGAATTAGCTAGCTGATAAGAATGGCTATCTGAGTTAACTCAGTAGGATTGAGGGAACAAGAATGAGCCATAGTTCGCATAAACTAAGATTTGCTCTGTCACAGACATGTCTCTCTGCTCCTTCCCTACTAGAACAGAGGATACCATAGAGCAGACACTTGTACAGATGACCAGCCGTCTTCCTGCTCAGTCTATACAGGATTTCTTTTGAAAGTTTTTTTTTAAAGGAAAGCTTACAGATTTTACTCCAAAGGGATAAATATAGTCAGAATTGTAACTTTGAAAGTTATAGATAGTAAGGTAGCTACAACTTCTTAGGGCTCCTAAGCAATTCCTTTTGAGATGAATAAACCACTTGGTACTGAATAGAACCCAGGGGAACTGGCTTAATACTCCGACACTGATCATTTTTGTAAAGCTAACCAGTACTACTCTCTAACTCTGCCTGAGGAGGTTTTTAAATTAATTACATTTATTTATTGTCAATTAATTTACATTGTGTATGTGAGCAAGTGTGCATGCCATATGAGAATGTGTGTGTGTGTGTGTGTGTGTGTGTGTGTGTGTGTGTGTGTGTGTGTGTGTGTTTGTTCCAGCTTCCTCATGCCCTTTGGGTCCTGAGTTTTGAACTTGTGTCATCAGGCTTGGTAACAAATGACCTTACCTGCTGAGGTATCTTGCCAACTCTCCTGAAAGAATTTTAACAGTTTGTCCAAACTACTATGGAAATCTGTAAATTAAAACTAGAGATTAACCTTATTTTTTATTATTACAGATTTAATTCAGTGTACAAATGAGATGAATGTGAACATCCCACAGTTGGCAGACAGTTTGTTTGAAAGAACTACTAACAGTAGTTGGGTGGTGGTCTTCAAGTCACTCATTACAACTCATCATTTGATGGTGTATGGAAATGAGGTAAGAACCACTTTTTAAAAGTACTGTATTATTGTGTGGGGGTTGGGTTTCCAGGATCAGACTCAAGTCATCAGGCTTGCAGGGCATCTACAGTTACATGCTGAGACATCTCTTCAGCCCAGGAAAAACTTGATAAGTATATCAAAACCCATGTATATTGATGTGATTACTGATTATTTAACTTGCTTTGCTCATTAAAACTTAGATGGTGACTACTGTAGCTGAATGTAGATAAAACGAGCAAGTCATATGGCCAAAAATAAAGACGTTAGATTCCGCATTTTGAAGAACAGTAATGAAATAAACTAGAAAGTAGAGCATAGGTCAGAGCATACAGGACTTTAGTAATGAAATGGAGAAGCAGAGGTAATTCTGAGCACTATGTTCTGTAAACAGCACTGGTCTTTCTAGTCTTCAGTTATAAACTATATGTCTATATCTGCCTGATTTTTATTATTATTATTATTATCATCATCATCCATTGATTTGCCGTTTGACTGCATGTGGTTGTCTTTGGAAATATTCTGTTTAGTGGAGGGTTATGCTGCTGACTACTAAGGTGACATTTTGCTGAGAGGGACTGGTAAAGAATGTCTTCATCTTAGAAGTTCCTGGTGCCCTGCTGCTCAGAAGGGCACACAGTAAGACCTGCAGAGAGACCTTGGTGGGTTTTCTGTCTGGAAAGAATCGTCTTGTTTCCATGATAGCCTATCAGTCTTTGGTTCTTAACCTTGTTTGGGCTTCTCAGCTGTTCTACTTACTGTGACGTTGTGTTTTATTAAGCTGCTGTGGATTGATTGAATGAAACTAGATAGATCTATATTACTGAGTAATTTGGAAAGAAAAGATGCTTCTCAAGGGTGAGAAAGCCGTTTTTGTCTTGTTTGATTACTGAGCCTCATGGTTTTCTGTCACCTCTCATTTTACTACCATCTTAGGGTTCTGGATCAGGAGAAACTCTCCTCTTCTGTGACAGATACCAGTGCAGCTACATCATTCCAACAAATCTTAACTCCTGGCACATTTTTTTTATTCCCTCGTGGTTCTTATAGCAATAATCATACTTTGGATACAAAACTCTATTTGGCTTGTTTCTGTGTTCTACTTGTTACAAGTATCACCATATTCCATATTGTTTGTCATCATCAAATAGTTTTATATTTCACTTTTTTATTTTTTTTAATAATGTATTTATTTTTATGTTATGTGCATTGGTGATTTGCCTGCATGTATGTCTGTGTGAGGGTATCAAATCCCCTAGAACTATATAGTAACAGAGAGTCGTGAGCTGCCATGTGGGTACTGGAAATTGAACCTGAACCCTTAGAAAGAACAGAACCACTGAGCCATCTCTCTAGCCAGCCCATCCCTCATCCCACCCCATCCCCCTTCTTTGAAACAGGTTTTTTTCTGTGTAATAGCCCTGACTGTCTGTAGACCAGGCCGGCTTTGAACTCAAAGAGACCTGTCTCCCTTTTCCTCCTGAGTGCGCTGGGATTAAAGGGGTGCACAACCACTGCCTGTAAAATTAACTTTTTTTCCCCTCAGTTTTCTTGGGGTATTCATATTATAGCACCATATGGAGATTTGTTTGTAGTTTTTAAAAATGGCATTCTGCGGTGGTGCCTAAAATGTGTACTAGTCAATCACGCAGCAACTGTTAAGGGCATATGTTACCCAGTTGCTTCTGAACCCATTCCAGCCAGTTCATAGATCCAGTTGAAGTGTCTGGGTATGCTACTTAAATGTAACTCAAAACATCTTGGTCTCAACTACAATAATAGTTTCTACTTTTAACATGCGTGTTTGCTTGGAGGTATTTATTCTGAAGAATTCAGGAGCTACAAATACAGCCAACTATAATTCCAGGAAAGAGGCAAAAAAAGTATCAGTGTCAGGTTTTAGATGTAGTAATTTATGGTAGTATATTCAGATGTTGTAATGTTCTATGAGTGTAGTTTCAGATGAGGCAGTAGTATGCAGACTAACATTGCTAAAAGCAAGATAGAAAGTTGACTGCTGTTTCTAACAGTTGGCCAACAGACACGAGAAAGATAGCACATCACTGTACTTTGTACTTCCCTAGAACAGCTAAGGGAGTTGCCTTGCTTTGCTTCCCCCATCTCTTCTCTGCCCCTTCTCTCTTTTATTCTCAACTCAGGTTTATCTACTGGCAACTCTGTAGTCTGTGAGGTGTACATAGGATTCCTTTATGCTGTGGTGATTAGAATACTGTAGAATGGTAGCTCTTAACAGGGAAGGATATAATGTTTCAACATTTGTTTACAAGTAGAAGAGATCTACTGTTGGCTGGTCGGTAGATGTCATGGCTGTTCCATACCAAGCAGCTAAAATAGAAACAAGGAATGAGCTGTCCCAATTCCCACTAGTGTTAAGTGGAGAAACCAAGACTCAGAGAAGATCTTTAAAGGTTGATTCTGTGTCATAGGGTCTTGACATGGGATAACTAGAACCTCCCATCCCTTTTTTCCATATAATAGCTAAGTGGCTTGAACAAGTCATTTCTATCTACTTTACATTTCTTGTTAGTGTTGTGGGAATACCATAATGAATTAGCCAAGGCTTCTTAAACTCTTCCACTCATGGTTCCTTTTTGCCTAAGAGAGTTCTATGTCATCTCAGGTATATGGGTATATAAAATATGTGAAAAGGGTCTGTAGAATGGCTTAGTGCGTAAAGGCACTTGCTACCAAGGTTGGCACCTGAACTGTATCCCCAGATCTCACATTTTAGGAGGAGAGAATGACTGCACAAAGTTGTCTTCTTACCCCTACAAGGGTTGGATTGTGTATGGGTACACACATACAAAGTATAAAAAAATGCAAAAAAAGAAATCAGGTATATAAATCTCTTTGCTGATAATAAGAAATATATTTTAAAACAATTTTATATAAAACTATCATTTATTAAAAAGTTTGCATATTGTGTAAACTTGCCTTTTAATATTTACATAAAGAATGGGGCTAGTAAGGTAGCTCAGTAGGTGAAAGTTTCAAGCTTGACAGTCTAAGTCAGTACATGGTATACACATGGTGGATGGAGGGACCCTGCCCTGCAAACGGTCCTCCTGCAGCCTCCAACATGTGCACTGTGCATTCTCACCTACCTCCCACCTCACCACACTATCGTGAACACACAACAGATAAGGAAGAGAAATTGTTTAAAAATAACTCAAGTTTTGGGTAGATATTTGACATTGCAGGATATAGAACTTTTCTGTTGTAGCCAGGGCTTGTCTCAGATTCATCATCCTATTTCCTTAGGCTCAGGAGTCTGAGGAGTGCAGTGCACATAGCTGTAAATCTCAGAGAGAGTACAAACTTGCATCAATGTTTGCATGCAGAAATTGTCAGAAGCTATGTCTGCTTCAACAGAGTAGTCACTTTAATGAGGGAAGGAGGAAATGAAATTATAGAGCTGTTTTCAATGGAGTCTGCGATGTTGTGATTGTATCATAAACTCTGAAGTGAGTATTTTAATGTGTTTAACCTAGTCAGTGGATAAGAAGTAACCTTTAACATTCTCTTGTGTGTTTAAGAATATTTTCTTTTTAAAAAAAAATCACAAAAATTGGGGTAACCAAAAATCTAGATAGTGGAGTTGGAGAGGTAGCTCAGTTAGTAAAGTGTTTATTGTGCAAAGTTGGGGACCTGAGTTTGGATCCCCAGAATCCAATGCTTACGATGAAACTGTGTGAAATAACTTCTGAGGCTCTGCCTTAAAAAAAAAAAAGAGAGAGAGAAATAATAATAAACATATTTAGGAGGGCTGGTGAGACAGTTCAGTAGGTGAAGCAAGGATCTAAGTTTTTGTTCTCTAGAACTTGCATGATGGAGGATGAAATTGACCCCCAAAAGTTGTCCTCTGACCTCCATATATGTGCTGTGATATGTCATACAAAAACAGAATAAATGAGTTAAAGTACAGATATGATCTGGTTATACTTATCTGTGTACTACTATGCTATAGTAAAGACAGAATTATTGATTGTAGTACTGAATTCATTCAATTATTTTGTCTTTAGTATTGTAGTTGTGGTCATTAGATGGTTGGTAATAAATGTACTAATGAAAATTATGTTTTTATGTTTGGTAACTAATGAAAGTGAGGATGGGAAATTGAAATAAGCTCACTTAATATATTAACCATCTCTTTCCTTCTACTTGCAAATTCAAAGTTTGTAAGATGGCAGCACTATAATTTTTTTTATAATTGTTTGTTTTCCAGCGTTTCATACAGTATTTGGCTTCAAGAAACACATTGTTTAACTTAAGCAATTTTTTGGATAAAAGTGGATTGCAAGGTAAAGACTTTTTGTTTTCTAGAAACCCGAGTAACCCCAAATAATGATTATTGCAGCAGTCAACTATATTCAATCTTATTGATGCTTCAGATCACATTTGAGTGAATGTCTTCTAATTTGGTATTAAGGTTGTTGTCATAGTTAACACTTGAGCACGGGGGGGGGGGGTTGCAAACATGAGCTCTGGAGCTGCACTGCCTGTGCTATAGCACTTAGAATACATGGACTTGACCAAGTTTCCTTTACCTCTCTGTTGTTGTCCATAAAATTACAAATAGTCACTGCTCAGTAAACCTAGTTAATAACTAACCCTAAAGTGCTTAGAATAATGCCAGGCACACTAACTAGTTACCTTAAATGTTATTGCTGCTTTTTGGATTTGTTTTATCATAAGAAATATGGTTGACATTGTACATTATAGGGACAAAATTGAATATAGTGTTAATTGACATTGATAGCATGGTTGTTCCTTTTTTATTTATCTTTAAAAGGGTTTTCATTGTATATATTTAAATATTTGTTATTGTGCTATGTAACAGCACTTTTACACATGTGCAGATTGTGAGTTGAACACTCCCACCTGATGCCTCCTGTACTTCTCTAACAGTTCCCTTTGCTTCTCTTTGAGTCTGATCACTTTAAATTGCCTTGTTGGTTATCGCCATCTCTGTCCATTCTGTCTTAATGGGGTCTGTTGTCTAGAACTGGATATTCCTAGTCTAGACTGCCAGAGCTGGGAAGGCCACATGAAGGATTGCTAACCTATTTGGGAAGATTAACAGTGAGTTTCAGTCTGGGAAATATGATCTTCAGAGAATGTGAGACCTGTTTAGGGCTTTGAGAAGTGGAAGAGATTTCTTAATCTAAGTACACTTGTACAGATGATGTGAAATATTTAAGATTGATAGGAAAAATGAGTATGCGTGACACCTTAGGGAACATGTGTAGTGGTAAACAGCCCTCAAGAAGCTATTCAAACCAAAACCAAACAGAAGACTTTGGTGGGCTTAAATTTTATGATGTAGTAGAGAACTAGGAAAGGATTTTTGTAGGGGAGAAGCAAGTATATTACAAGGAAACAGCCGAAGGTCAAGCTGGATCAGAATAGACTGAATTTTTTTTTTTAAGCCACTGAGACTGTTCTAGGCATTGCTCCATCCTAGTATCAAGTTAATGAGAGCCTAGACTATGGTTCTTACAGTGCAAAATAAGAAAAATTTAGTGTATTTAGTTTGATGCTTGTTTCCTTTTGCTAAATGGAGTATGACTTAGCATGGATAGAAAGAAATATTGCTTAAAATGAATATGCTTCCAGTAATTCTGGAATATAAGTTAAGTGCATAAGACCCAGTGGTAACAGAATTTCATTAGTATTATTTAATTTTAAAAGAAAATTATTTATGTTATGTGTATATATGAACACACATGTGGGTTCCCTCAGAAGTTGAAAGAAGACAGAGGGCATCAGATCCCATGGAACTGGAGTTGGAGGTGATTGTGAGTGCTGTCCTCTGAGCTTCTGTAGGAGTAGCCAGAGACCCTAACCTCTGAGCCATTTCTTCAGCCCCTTGTTCAATTTGTTTTAATAAGAGGGACATAAGGGGGGGGGGTAATCAGCAATACCCCCATTTTGTAATATTAAAAATATTTTTAAGAATAAAAAAAGATAGAACAGACTGATGGTGTAGTAAAATGGGCACCCCTTTCAGGGAAGATAGAAACTCCTTGTTTGCTGTCTTCTCCCTTCACTTTTGTTGCTTTGGTTTTTGCTTTTGTTTTGTTTTTTGTTTGTTTGTTTTTTGAGACAGGGTCTCAGTAGTTCAGGCTGACCTGAACTTCTTGGAAGTCCTTTGCTTCAACCTCTCAAGTGCTAGGATTATAGAAATAGCCCACCATATCCAGCTTTTCTTGGAGATCTTTTTATTGATGTTTCTTAGCTCTTATTTAACTTTTACTTTAAGTCTGTAGGGGGAAAAAGCTGCAATGACTATAGAGTCTATACATACATCCCGTTGGTTTTTGTCTCATTAGTTACTAATTTTCATTTCCTTGAGATGAAAATGAAATAAATTTATTTCGTTTTACTATTTCTAACTTGTATTTTTATTTTATGTGTGTGGGTGTTTTATTTGCATGTTTGTCTCTCTGCCAATGTTTGCAGTGCATGCAGAGGCTGGATAAGGGCATTGAATCCCTTGAATCTAGAATTATAGATGATTGTCAGCTGTCGTGTGGGTGCTAGGAGTTGAACTTTGGTTCTCTGGAAGAGCAACTGGGCCTCTTAACCATATAGGTTTCTCTCAAGGTCCAGAAATTATGTAAAGTTAGAGATAAAGATTTTTAGACTTTTATTCTTTTTGTGAGGAGGTAGATTAGTTGTTTATATTCTTGGTGAGATGGCCCAGTAGGTAAGGGTGCTTGTTGCCAAACCTGATCCCCAGATCCACATGGTGGAAAGAATGAACAGAGTTCTGCAAGTTGTCTTTGGCCTCCATATGTATGGAGTGACCAGGAACACGTGCGCATGCACACACACACACTTATATATATTTTAAAGACTTATATTCTAGCTAGGTGGTTCGGGCATACACCTTTAATTCCAGCACTTGAGAGGCAGAGAAAAGTGATTTTCTTTAATTTGAGGACAGCCTGATCTACAGAGTGAGTTACAGGACAGCCAAGGCTACACAGAGAAATCCTGTTTTGACAAACCAAAACAAACAAATATATATTCTATAAAGATTTTAGCAATAAGATCAGTTGAGGTTTGAAGAGCAAGAGGTATTTCCCTCTCAAGGTAAGGAAGAATAATAGGTAAGGGGATGGAACGGAACAGCATGGACCAAAAACCTAAGATGTTTTATAAAGTACATTAGCAGGTCTGAGCCGAGTGAGTGGCAGCAGTAATTCCATTTTTCTTCCTTGTCTGTTTTGTTCTGACTTTTTAGTAAGCAGTCACTAAACACTTGCAGATTGGTAGGTGTCACATTGAAATCAAATCATGTGTGTTTGGTTATTACTGTCTTTTGTAAAGCAGATATCAAGTCAAATTAAATCTGAACAAGCCAAGTTAAAAGAAACTGACCTATTTTTCATTGAGAAGCAAAAATTATAGACCTTTGACTTAGACAGTTGCTAAAATACAAGGTTTCTGGTATCTTAAAAAAATATACTGGTAAAGCTTTATGTTACTGATTATGTTGAAGCAGTGTTAGAGTGATTTATATGAATTAGCAAGGTTTTTTTGAAACTATACATAAAACTGGTTGTGCCTTCATCATACATATAACTGTCCTTTTTATTGGACAATACTTTTCATACTTCTTACATGGTTGGTACATGTGTGTTACACTTTTCCTAAATAATACACAGGAATTATGGTTCTGCTGGGTGTTAAAAGTGTTAAGTTTGAGTTCTGAGGTTCTTAAATTGTGAAAGGAAACATTTTTTCTAACTTGTGAAAAGTAAAGAATAGGCGTGTGGGCCAAATGAAACAAAATAGATATATTTTTAGTGAAATTGTAAAGGAAAAAAATTTAAATCCTTATATGATACATCTGAGTCTAAAAATTCTAAAGAATTGAGTATGAAACTTAGTATTACTTAATTTGCATCACTGAATATAGTTAGGATAACATATTTGTGCTATTGAATAATAAAGTTGTTTTAGTAAACTTTAGATTTTAATCATTCATGAAAACTTTGTTTTGCAGGCTATGATATGTCTACATTTATTAGGCGGTATAGTAGGTATCTAAATGAAAAGGCAGTTTCATACAGACAAGTTGCATTCGATTTCACAAAAGTGAAAAGAGGGTGAGTTATGTTTTTATCTCTAATTCAAATATCAAATACTATAAAACAGCAATTATACAATGTGAATTACAGAACTTTGCCCAGGTCTATAGCTAAACTTTTTCTTTGGAGGAATGCTATATACTTTCTGTAGTAGGATTTTTTAAAGTTCTATTTATCTTTGTAACAACTTTATTGAGTTATAGTTCTCATGATTAAAAATTCATCCTTTTAAATTTTATAACCAATTTTAGTATGTTTACAAGATTATGTGCCATAACCCTACTGTGTGATTTGATTTCTTGTAGTTTCTTTCCCCAGTCCCATCCCTGTTCCCCACCCACTCAATTGATTATGTTCAGTTTTTCTGGTTGCCTTGTGATTCCATGGGAATTTTAGGATTAGTACGTCAGTTTTTGTTAAGAAAAAAAATCAGTCAAGAATTTTAATTAGTTCTTTTGGTTAGAGATAGGGCCTCGTGTTTCCCTGTCTGGTTTTGAATTCTCAAGAAATCTGTCTGCCTCTGCCTCCTGTGTCCTGCCTGGCCTTGCTTGCAGCCAGGCTTTTAGAAGTAGGGGTTACTAAATGTGCCAGTCTGTCTGGGCAGTCTCACCACCTGTAGCATGTTTAGTTTCTAATAAACATAGGGTATCTTTCTGTTTGTTCTTTCCTTTACCATTTATAGCTGGTTGTGATAGCATATGCCTGTAATCCAGTGATTTTGGAGAGAGGCAGGGAAATCACCAGTTTTCCTTACTCTTACTCCCTAACCCTATCCCTAACCCGTACTGGGGGCTGTTTGGGGGAGGAAGAAATAAGTTGTCATAGTACAAGGATTTAGATGGATGCAGCAGATACCATTTGCATTGTATCACTATTCCAATGGTCTTAAATGTTACAAAGGTGCATAACTCAACTGCTCATCAGTTTTTGATCCTTAGGTATGAAGAAGTAGTAAAGAGCACCCTGGCTGCTCTGCTCTCAGGGCAACTCATGATAAAACTCCCTGATGTAGTTTAAGCACTTGGGCTGGGATTGCTTGTTGGCGATCACCTGTATTGCTCAGCTCTGTGCCTTAAACCAAAATCTAGGCAAAACTAGGCAGAAGGTCAACGGTCCTTGTGTCACAGGAAAACTCATTTCAGGATCCTAGGGCTGAGGACTGCAGGCCCTTTGGATCCTAGGCCCTGCCACTGGGAACATGCTGCTACAAGTCACTTGGGGGAAGATAGCTTTGGGAGTGACTGCAGCTCTCAGGCCAGGGCTTACCATGTCCACTTACATTTTTTTTCCCAAAAATTATTTATCATGTGTGCATGGTGGGGTGGGAGCCGTGTATGCCATGGTACATATGTGGAGGTCAGAAGACAACTTTATGAAATTGGATCTTTTTTCCACTCTTATATGTGTGCTGAGGATTGAATTTTTATGTTCTGAGACAACATGCATGTAAAAGTTGAGTTTAATCTTTCTGCATTCTGAGTACTGATCATCTAAGTATAAGAACTATGACATGAATAGTGTGACCAGTACTTTGATGTCTAGTAGTATTTTATATATAGGCAGCTTTTTCCCTTAGGGTGTATCATGGGAGCTCAGGAAAGAGCCACTGTAGATTTTTTTAAATGTATTTATTCATTTTACATTCTAATGATGTTTCCCCTTCCTTTTCTCCTCTCATCCCCCCCATCCCTCCCCCAATCGACTTCTCCTCAGTTTCTTCTGTTCAGGAAGGGGCATCAACAGAGCATGACTTAACAAGTTGAGATAGGGCTAAGCTCGTCCACTTGTATCAAGGCTGGCCAAGGCAACCCCGTATGAGGACTAGTTCCAAGAACCGGCCAAAGCGTTAGAGACAGTCCCTGCTCCCACAGCTATGAGTCCCATAAATAGACCAAACCACACAATTGTCACACATATGCGAAGGCCTATGTTATTCTCATGCAGGCTCTCTGGTTGTCAGTTTAGTCTCTGAGCCCCTAAGAGGCCAGGTTAGTTGTTTCTGTGGGTTCCCTTGTGATGTTCTTGACCAACCCTGGCTGGTACAATTCTTCCTCCATCTTCAGCAGGATTCCTGAGTTCACCCCAATGCATGACTATGGATCTCTGTGTCTGTTTCCATCAGGTGATGGATTAAGACTCTGTTGACAACTGGGGTAGTCACCAATCTGAAAGTATTGTAGAGTATCCTTAGTCATCATTATGTTGACTTTTTCTTTTTCTTTTTTTTTCTTTTTTTCTCCTCCAATCATGTTTAGTTCTATCTTAGGTCTCTGGGTCATCCAGCCTCTGGGTCCTGACACTCCAGGCGGTGACAGGGGTAGGCTCGCTATCATGGTATGGGTCTGAGGCTGGACCAGTCATTGGTTGCTTACTCCCACAATCTCCATGCCATGCTTAACACCTCCACACTTCTCTAGGCAAACAGAATGTAGGTCAAAGGTGTGTGGCTAGGCCAGTGTTCCAGTCCCTCCACTGGAAGTCCTGCCTGGTCACAGAAGGCCAGATTAGGATGTCTTAGCTGGGTCATCCTTGTAGACTGCTGGGAGTTTTCCTTTGCTCCAGGTTTCTATATGACCCCGAAAATCCCCCCCCCCCCTTTCTGGTCATCTCTTTCAATATTCTACCCTCCATTCACCCCACCTGATCTTCATGTTTTCATCTCTACCTGCCCCCACCCAGACCACCCACGAGATCTCTTCTATTTCACCTTTTCTGGGAGATCCAAGCATACCCCCTTGGGCCCTCTTGTTATCTAGCCTCTCTGGTCTGTGGATTGTAGAATGGCTATCATTTACTTTATATCTAATATCCACTTATGAGTGAGTACGTACCATGTTTGTCTTTCTGGGTCTGGGTTACCTCACTCAGGAGGATTTTTTTTCTAGTTTATCCATTTGCCTTCAAATTTCATGATGTCATTTTTTTTGTATTTATTTATTTATTATGTATACAGTGTTCTGTCTGTGTGTATGCCTGCAGGCCAGAAGAGGGCACCAGACCTCATTACAGATGGCTGTGAGCCACCATGTGGTTGCTGGAAATCGAACTCAGGACCTTTGGAAGAGCAGGCAATGCTCCTAACCACTGAGCCATCTCTTCAGCCCTGATGTCATTGTTTTTAACAGCTAACTAGTACTCCGTTGTGTAAATGTACCACATTTTCTTATCCATTCTTCAATTAAGGAGCATCTAGGTTGTTTCCATATTCTGGCTATGACAACTAATGCTGCTATGAACATAAGTGAGCAGCTGTTCTTGTAATGTGATTGAGCATTTAAAGGAACAGTGAGTGTGATTCCCACATAAATTTCTGGTGAATCCTTTCCCAGCTAAAATGCCTGCAGTTTCCACATCTGAGAGATCTGAACGGCTGCTGTGTGCTTCAGCTTGTTCTTGAAATTATAGACGATTTAAGTAAAGTAGAATTTTGTTTGTTTTTGTACTTACTTTGTACACAGATTTTCTCTGTAGCTCTAGCTGTCCTGGAACATACTCTGTAGACCAGGCTGGCCCTTGAACTTGGAGATCCACCTGCCTCTGCCTCCCAAGTGCTCGCGTTAAATGTATGTGCTACCACAACCTGGCCTAAAGTAGAAATCTTAAGAAAAATGTAGGCATATGCAAGATATTAAATGGTGAAGTCAAGTCTTTTTTTTTTTTTACAACCGGTTTGAGTCGAGAGGTGGATTATTTTACCAAACTCTAACTTGTGCAGATTTTTATGTTACATGTTTAGACACGTCGTAGAAGATTGTAATAAAAGGTTCCTAGGAGTCTGATTTCTTACTCCCTGCACCCTGTTCAATAAACTGTTTTCCATGTGACTGTTCCTGAATGAGACATTTTGAGAGTTAATGAGCTGAGAGTTTCAGGTGGTAGCTAAGACACAGAAGTAGAGGGAAGTTTGAAGATACTTTGGAGTTCTCTAAATAATTAGACTATAAGGATTGGTGGAAATCTTTCCTATCTTTGTGAAGTTGATAATCATGAATTTATGTGTCTGCCAGCTTGGCCAGTGGTGTGATTTTTAAAAACTGATGAGTTTATTATGCACGCTAGGCTGTCATGCTATCGACTGCATTCCCTGTGTGGCTTTTTATGTAGTCATGTATGGATAGTAATGAATTATTTGTTCATCCAAGGTCATGAATTTGCTGAGTGACTGACTGCAAGGGAGAAAGGTGCAAGAAAATGAAGTATTAGCAAGAGAATGTTTGCAGTAGTGCTGCTTGGTCAGAGTAGTTGTGAGGTTGCAGTTAGTATCATAAAATGCAGTATCAGTTGAGTCCTTTCCATTTGGGAGCTAGGCGTTGGGATGATGTGAGTACCGCAGGCTGCTGTAAAAGAGATTTTGAGATGAAGGGCTTGTATTGGTTGTTCATTTAGATGTTAAACCAAGAAGTCTGAGACAAAATTTAAGGTATCTGTGATGGAGAAATGTCCAGAAAGTTAAAAAATGACATCAGCAAGAAGGAAATAAATAAAAGTTATGGTTTCTGGGAAGAGTGTGTGATAGTTATAAGAACAACCTACAAACAGGAATTGTGTTCTCTCAGATTCCAGCAACTGCTACCAACCAGTGTGGTACCTAAGAGAAAACAGTGTGGAGCATTTGATAGATACATTAGTGAAACTAACCAGGGTGAAACTGATCAACAGCTGGCTGAGGCAGTCCAGTGTTTGTTTCATTAAACTCTTGCGTTTTGTAAGTTGTTGACATTATTCCTAGTAGGGCTTTGATTAGAGTGACTTGATAAAAAATACTTTTGTAGAACTGACTTCTTTGTAATTTTCTTTGAAAAGACTTTGATGTTTGACTCGTAAACAATGCCCCCCTGGTATTGGGGATTCTCTTTAGGAGCTGGTACGTGCTAGGCAAGCACTCTACTACTGAGTTTCATGATCAGAATCCTTTCTCCATAATTTCACCTATTCTCACTGTTGTGTGAATACTGTTACACACATGTGCCCTGGTGTGTGTGGAGGTCAGAAGACAGCTGTTAGGAGTTGGTCCTGGGTTTACACCCAAGTCTCTAGGGTTGGAACTCGGGTCCTGAGATTTAGAGATCTAGAAATGTGCTTTAAACTCAATTCACCAGCTTCCTGACGCCAGAGATTTAAATTTCTTCTGCAACAGACTGCCCTGGAGGTTGTGATACTCCTGTCTTGTCTATTTATGAACTAACATTACAAACCTGGCTATGAATCAATTAGATAGAATTAACTCATGACACTGTAGCACTTAATTGTTTAGTGGGTTCTGGCAGTAGTTTTCTTTTGCTTTTAAAGAAGTATAAATCTGCCTTTACATGTAATGATGACTGAGGTTCCTGCCATTTCTTGTGATAACTATACAGTCTACCTGGCTGTATAATGTAAACCTTCACTTTCATTTAAAATAGTATTTTATCTGAATGGATATTTTGCCTGTTTGTATGTGTGTACACTATTTTTTCTTTTTTTCTTAATGCCCACAGAGACCAGAAAAGGGGTTTGGATCACCTAGATCTGGTACTATGTATGGGTGTGAGCTGCCATGTGGGTGCTAAGGACAGAACTTAGGTCCCTGGAAGATCAACCTGTGCACTTAACTACTGAGCCATCTCTGTACATATACAGCTGGTAGCACTAGTTTCCGGCTGTTGGTTTTACATTTCTTTTTATATAATCCTTACTTGAGATACAGAGTTCAGTAATAACTTAAAAATTTATGATATTTCATCACAGTCTTGTTATTTAAATAGAGAGCCAAATGGGAGATTTAATGGTGAATTATTTTGGTTTATTTTCTTAATAGGGCTGATGGAGTTATGAGAACAATGAACACGGAAAAACTCTTAAAAACTGTACCAATTATCCAAAACCAAATGGATGCACTTCTTGATTTTAATGTAAGTTGATATGCTTTTGTAATTCAAAATTACTAAAAATTAGATAATCATAACTAGTTAGTTAGATAATAATAACTTTAACCCCAAGTCTTCATAATTTTTTACTATGCTGTAATAATGTTTGGCTGGTGGTTAGGGCTTTCTTTGGTGCTAGAATTTTAGTTCATACAGACTAAAACAAGTGATGGGTAAAGTGCTTTGTTAAAATTCTTCACAGGAACTGTAGATTTAAAAAACGTGAACAGCCTTTTCAATATTTCCCTTTTGTTTGGTAGGACTTACAGCATGACAACTACTTAGAAATAAGAGGAGATTCAAATTTCATTTATGATAGATTGCTATGACTTGCATAGTGACTGGCATTTTATTCCCTATAAGGTTTTTTTTTTTTGTTTTTGTTTTTGGTTTTTCGAGACAGGGTTTCTCTGTAGCTTTGGAGCCTGTCCTGGAACTAGCTCTGTAGACCAGGCTGGCCTCGAACTCACAGAGATCCGCCTGCCTCTGCCTCCCGAGTGCTGGGATTAAAGGCGTGCACCACCACCGCCCTGCTGGTTTTTTGTTTTTTTTTCGAGACAAGGTTCCCTGTAAGTTTTAAATGATGTTATTTGGGTAGTGAGTGTTGACTAAAGGAAATGTTCAGCAAACTACTCATGTGTTTGTTTCATAGACTAGAAAGTGTCACACTATAATAACTAACTAGTGACTTGAGAATGATTTTATCATTTTTTCATTTTTATATATTTGAAAAGGTTTTGTTTTGTGACATTTAAAAATTTTATGAAATTAAAATTTCAGTGTTCACAATAGCACTAGTGACCCATAGGCAGGTTCTTGATTGGTTTGCATACTGCTTTTGCTGGTTTTATATAGTGCTGGGTTAGCTGCAGAAGAGAAACATAATTCCCAGAGCCTAAAATCTTTCCTTTCATAAAAAGGAAGAAAAGCTCTTGCTTGAAGACACAGGAAACTGCTGTTTAGAGAACATTATTTTGGTTTATATAGAGACTCAGAAGCTCCAACCACGTATGTTTCACTTAGTACATAGTTTGGTCTTTCTATGAAATTATTTACTTGTTTTAGAGTCTGTGTTATACTTTATTGTATAGAAAATTTTACTTGCTCTTCTCATAGGTTTTTAGTGCACGGTTTGTAAACCTCTAGTGTTATAATAAAGTTATATAAAAGGCTTGAGATGCAGGTGAGTGATTTCAAGAGTTGAGGTAAATGGCCTTTTCACTCTAAGTAAATTCTAAACTATAATGAATGTTCAGAAGTTGCTCTTTGCTGTTTGTTTGCTTTCTTATTTTTCTTAGAGTTTTACAATAATTGCCTATAATTCTGATTTCTCACAATCATGTGTTTGAAAACTTATGTGTAATGTATATTCCAGGCAAAGTACACTCTTTCTAATAAGCTGACGTGTTTTAATTTATTGTCTTACTAGTAGTAAGGACTCATTTTGTTAGTGTCATTTAAAATATGAGATAAGCTGATCTTATTTTCCATTTCCCCTAGGTTAATAGTAATGAACTTACAAATGGGGTAATAAATGCTGCCTTCATGCTCCTGTTCAAAGATGCCATTAGACTCTTTGCAGCATATAATGAAGGAATCATTAATTTATTGGGTAAGTACTGCGATATCTTAGATAACCTTGTGAACTAGTAATACTGCAGTTGCTTATGCTGTTGTGAAGTCCATTTTGACATATGTCAAATATATATTTGGAGAAAAGGTTTATTCCTGAACATGATCATTTACATGTATAGCCACACAAGTGGGTAAATTCTCATTTTTTTAAAGATTGATTGATTGATTGATTATGTATACAGCATTCTGCCTGCATGTATACCTGCACACCAGAAGAGGGCACCAGATTTCATCACAAATGGTTGTGAGCCACCATGTGGTTGCTGGGAATTGAATTCAGTACCTCTGGAAGAACAATCAGTGCTCTTAGCTTCTGAGCCATCTCTCCAGCCCTAAATTCTCATTTTTATAACCAGAATATTTAGCTATTAGTTAAACTTTTTTATATAGTTATAATTTTTTGGACTGTTTCATTTATTTTTAGAAATACTTAAATCTGTAAAGTTAGGTTAGGCATGATAATACATTTTATGTGTACTTAAATGGAAAAGCCTCTTAGTTCTTTGTTTCAGAAAAAGTATATTGCCTTAATATTTATTCTACAATGAACCTTGTAAAACTAGTATAGTTTACTATATATATATATATATGATAAAAATTTTATCCTAAATTTGAGGCACATGCATGTGTACTGGGGATTAATTCCAGGGTTTCTTGGATGTTAATAAATTATATTTTATCTCTGGGTTGTATCCCTAGTCCCTAAACTTAAATTTGAAATTAATAATTATTTTTAAGCCAGACAACATATTTTTGGGTTACTTTTTACTTTGGGGTGTTTTAGGAATTTATGATGTTTTCTTACATAGCAAGATGTATTTGAAATAGTTAATTTTGCATAGAAAGGTACCTTTTAAATATTTTTATTAGTGGATACTTTTGTTTCCATTAATATAAAAATCCATTAATATGCAGGTATTAAAATTAAATACTATTATTAATTATAATTAACACTATATATTATTATTAGAAATGCATTATTAATTGTTAATGTCTATTAATCTCTATGTGTGTGCAACACCTGTGTGTTCAGGTGCTTGTGGAGGCCAGATGGATCCCCTGGAACTAGAGTTGCACACAGTTGACGTGGGTGCCAGGGACAGAATTCTGTTAAGAGACAGCAAATGCTTTTAACCTCTGAACTACTTCTCCAGCCCCTCTTTTAGTTTTTAAATTGAGCTTTTAATGGAGTAGAAAAGGAAGGTATTAAATATCAGATGCCAAGTATTTTTATTTTGTATGCCCCTGACCCTTTGAACGTTTATTGAAATGTGGTTTCCATAGACTAGGACAACATTAATATAAGGAGGGGTAATTTTATCCAAGAGGACAGGTAAATTATACTTATTTTTCATACAAAGCTGTGGAAGTCATAGTCATCGACTTTATGATTAGTAAATGTGAAGCTCTTTATTGCTGTGTACAGATGAAATTTAAGGGAGCTTTTGAAGTGACATTGGGTGAAGTTGCCATCCTAGAATGTTAGTGTTGGTATGTTATTAGTAAAGTATTTTGAAACAGATTTTAGTGTTTTAAGTGGAATAACATGTGTTTATACATAAATATCCCATAGCAGTCCTGTGAACAAATAGTCATGTCAGTACACTCTGGTCAGTTCTCAGTTGCTGACATCCTAACCCTCCTAGCATTGCTTCTAACTTGCTTACGTGTTCAAGGTAATCTAGCACTACATTTGTTGTAGGGTAAATCCTTTGAGAGTATTGGGATCTTTCTGGAGACATGGCCTAATCTTTTTCCTGTTTAAGTAAACTTTAAGTATTTTTGTTACTTCTTTGGGCAGAAAAATATTTTGATATGAAAAAGAACCAGTGCAAAGAAGGCCTTGACATCTATAAGAAGTTCCTGACTAGAATGACAAGAATCTCAGAGTTTCTGAAGGTTGCAGAGGTAAGCTGTCTTTTGTTTATATGTATGGATTTTGACGAAATCGTCAAAAGAAATATTTAAATATTCTTGTATATTCTATCTATATCTGGTAGTAGTAATATGTACTTTTGAATTCTGTTGAACAATATTAATGTGACATAATATTTAATAATGCACATGCTGTATATTTAATTTATGTGGGATATTGAAAAGTTAATCTACTTTTACATTGTATACATCTCTACAAATACATACACTTGTGGCAGTGATGTCTGTGTTTAGAAGTAACCATTTATTTTTGAAGGCTTACTGTGTTAAGGTGATAGAAAATGCCCAGTGTCTGCCTAAGTTCTTTTTCCTCCTGCAATTGAGTCATGTAATTCAGTGTTTTTGTTCTCCTACATAAGTGAATTTTGAATAATTACTGAGTATGAGAAGGCTATATGATAATCTAATTTTATAACTCTCAATAATTATTATGAAGTTGACACAGAAGGCAGTTCTAGTGTTTACAGGCATCCTTTTTTATTCTAGCAGAGACAACGCATAAAGATTTCCCCCTCTTTTTACCCTCTTATCCATCACTGCCAGAAATGCCCCTTCTTTAGAACATTTTGATTACTTACATTACTTACCAAGTTAGTGTCTCTAGGCACTGTCACCTGTAGATATTTTATTACCAAGTTAGTGGCTCTAGGCACTGTCACCTGTTGATATCTTACTCTTTCCTTTCTTTCTTCCGAAAGTCAGAGTTTCTGTGTAGCCCTGGCTATCCTGAAACTCTCTCTGTAGAGCAGGCTGACCTCAAACTCACAGAGATCCACCTGCCTCTGCTTCCCTAGTGCTGGAATTAAAGAAGTGTGCTACCACCACTGCCTGGCATGATACTTTATTCTTTAACAAATGAGGTGACTTTTTTTTTATGATGCCTGTAGACACTTGCTTTGATTCAGACAGGTCTTTCAGGGAGAACTCTGACCTCTGCCCCTAGTCCCTTGTACCAGCTGCATATTAAACTGAAGAGGCAGGGTTTATGCTGTGATTCCAGTAAAGTTTGCAAGTCAGTTTTAGTTTGTTGACTTCCCTTTCTGGTCTCTTGCATTTTTTGTTTTGGTAGTTACAGTTACTGCCATACATTAAAAAAAAGCCCTTCCTTATCTCCAAGTTGCATCTTAGACACAAGTGGAATGCATTGTCTGTACATGTGATCTAAGATGAAAGATTCTGTTGCATAGTGCTGTCATGAGACTATCTTTGGGCTTGCAGTGCCGTTAGGAAACTTCAGTTCTTAAAAGCAACAGTAATCTCTTGGAATGCATTCCAAGGGAACAGTTGTCCAAGTCTGAATGATGAGCTATTAATATCTAAATAGGATTGGATTTGATTTTCTACTGATTTTTTTCTGAGACTCTTGAAAGTTGAGAAAAAGAGGATTATTAGAAAATAAGACATAGTCAGGGGAGAAATACAGGTTTCTAATTTGAATCCTAACTAAATAGGAAGGAAGGTTTTTTGTTTTGTTTTGTTGCAGTTGTTTATGCTGGTAATTATCTAATGCCTGAATCCCTTGAAAATTCAGTGAGGTTTTGTGGAGAGAGTTACGTCCTGGTTAAATATCACTTGACATTCATGAGAAATCTGAGTACCACAATAAACAGACTTTTAAAAACTATTTTATTGCCTGGCTGTGGTGGCACATGCCTTTAATCCCAGCACTCGGGAGGCAGAGGCAGGCGGATCTCTGTGAGTTTGAGACCAGCCTGGTCTACAAGAGCTAGTTCCAGGACAGG
>NC_022023.1:6458097-6460987 GCF_000317375.1 Microtus ochrogaster
CTAGCTCTTGTAGACCAGGCTGGTCTCGAACTCACAGAGATCCGCCTGCCTCTGCCTCCCGAGTGCTGGGATTAAAGGCGTGCGCCACCACCGCCCTATCGTATGGTTTTTCTATCCTGACTTAGTTATTTAGAAGATTTTGTTTAGTTAGAGGACTCCCTAGGGGTTAATGTATTTACTTCCTGCTGTCAGTGAGTGTTGACATATTTGAAGGTGATGACAGTAAGGCTTTGTTCAGAATTGTGGTTTCAGTATTAAAACTCACCATAAATATCATGCTTCAAAATCAAAAGATAATTTTGTATAATTTTGCTCAACTCCTGTACTATCCCCCTTGTAGATGCAGTAGTAATACTGGGATTCAGGCCTGGGATGTCTGACATCTTATTTCATTTTTTATACATTTGATGGGATTGAATTGATTGTTGTCAAGTTCTGTTTTAATCAAGTCAAGTCTTGAGCTAATTTCCCAGTTTACCTTGTAAATTAAAAATAGTAGAAATTATCTCATAATGATCTACTAATAGAATTTTTTTTTTAGGTCAGGTGTAGTAATTGCTTGAATAATTATCTCGTTTTCTTAGGAAGATTTTACCTTTTTATTTAAAAGAATATATAACAGAGGCAGGCAGATCTCTGTGAGTTTGAGACCAGCCTGGTCTACAGAGCTAGTTCCAGGACAGGAACCAAAGCCACAGAGAAATCCTATCTCGAAAAACCACCAAAAAAAAAAAAAAAACCAAAAAAACAAAAAAAACTTTTTATTTTTGTGTATAGGCACTTGAGTGCCATGGCATTTGTGTTGAGGTCAGAGGACAACTTGTGGAAGTCAGTTCTTCTGCCATGTGATTCCAGGAATGACTCAGGTTGTTGGGTTTTGCAACAAGTGCCTCTCTGCTTAGCCGTCTCACTGGCTCCCAAATAATAGGTTCTGAAAGGATTTTCTGTGGTGACTGTCAGGGGAAGCATTTTTTTTTTTAATGAAAAAAGGAAATTAATTTAAGGGAAGTTGGTGTTTTTAGATGTGCTTCTTTTTTATGTCCCAGAGAACTGTTGATAGTCATTCTCATTTCTCCCAGTGCTTCTGTAAGGCATGTTGAAGAGGTGATGTTCATATTGCTATAATTCCACGTGTTAAATACAGCATTTTTTCTTGCAGCAAGTTGGAATTGACAGAGGAGATATTCCAGATCTGTCCCAGGTGAGTAGATTGTTAAAACATCAATCCACTGTCATGTGCACTGCAGTGCCAAGAGAAGGGTTCATTTCTCTCATGAGGAGTATGGTTTTTCCTTACAGCTTTTTAACATTTTACTGTATTTCTGGAGAGTTCTTTAACCTTATTACACATGCAATGAATGATGAACTCATTTCTTATTATGGTGGGCCTGTCTGTCCACTGCTGTACTGTAACAGCTGCACAGTGGAAACGCCCACCCAAGCATGGGTAATGAGTGACCCGTGAAAACTGCACCTGTGGCGTTTCCTACCCAGCTTGCAGGCAGAGGCACTTACACTAGTCATCTAGCCCAAGGGAGGGGCCTTGTGGATCTTCTCACATTCCCTTCTCCCTTCAGGAGGGAATTGTTTAGTTTTTAAGACATACATACACAGTTTCTAAATATACATAAACTTTTATAATCTAGATTCCACATATGGCAGAAAACAGTATTGTCTTTTCTGAGTCTGGCTTCTTTAACTTGGTGGTTTGGCTTCCATCCATTTTTCTGACAGTGTTATGATGTCATTTCACTACAGTGAATAAAAATTCACTATGTATTTCCACTACATTTTTATTTACCCATTCATGCATTGATGAGCAGCATCTAGTCTGGTGCCATATCATAGTTATTGTGAGCAGTTAAGAATGTTCAAGTATCTCTGGTATGTTGGTTTAGAACCCTTAGGGTAAATGACCAGGAGTTTTCCAGCTGGGTCATTTGCTATTTTTATTTTTTCTTTTTAAAATTTTTTTGTTTTATTCATGTGTCTATGTGAGTGTATGCCATGTGTGTGTAGGTGCCCAGGGAGGCTAGAAAAGGGCATTGAATCCCCTGGAGTTGAGGTTAAAGTTGATTGTAAGCCATCCTGCATGAGTGCTGGGAAACAAACTTAAGGTCCTCTGGAAAGAGCAGCAAGTGCTTTTAATTGCTGAGCCTTATCTGATCCCCACCCCCACCCCACCCAGTGTGTGTGTAATTTTCTGTGTGTAGCATTTGTGACTGCAGGCAAACATGCCAACGCATGTGTGGAAGTAAGGGCTACATTTAGAAGTCTGTTCTCATATTTTCACTGTGTGAGTCCACAAGTTGAGCTACGGTTGTCAGGCTTGGCAGCAAGTGTCTTTACCCACTCCTGAAGAATCACCTTCCAGCCCTGAAACTCATTCTTTTATGTGCATATTAAAATACGTATGTGCTTCATTCTTAATACTGTTTTTGCTAAAAATTTTACATATATTAAATATTTAAAAATCTTGGGTTCTCACACGATTCTTAGGTTCGATGTTTATCTTTTGTTTTTACACTTTTGGTGATGCTTATTAGTAATTTCAAGTAGTTTATGTTCCAATAGTAATAACAACAACAACAATAAAAGATTATAATTTATTTTTGGTAGCTAAAAATGCTACCAGTAATTAATACATGAAGTGTATATTTTTGTTGTTCTCATGTTAGAAGACATTCGATTTAATTTGTAAAATGTTGTAATAGTGATGAATTCCTAATATTTGTGTAATTTCAGGCTCCCAGCAGTCTTCTTGATGCTTTAGAGCAACATTTAGCTTCTTTGGAAGGGAAGAAAATTAAAGATTCCACAGCTGCAAGCAGGTACATTGGGGCTTTGTGTTTTTTAAGGGTAAAAATGAGTTTTTTTTTTTTTTTTTTTT
>NC_022023.1:6461605-6492299 GCF_000317375.1 Microtus ochrogaster
CTCGAAAAACAAAAACAAAACAAAAAAAAAGAATATATAAAATATATAGTGAGACTTTTTCTTTGGTTTTTAGTTTATATTTTGCTGATTTCTCCCCTTTTTATTAATAATTTAAGCAGTGTTAGGTACAATGGCTTTTACCTATAATCCCAGAATTTGGAAAGCTGAGGCAGGGAGAAGGCAAGTGTGAGTTTAGCTTGGTCTCTGTGGTGAGTAAGGTCAGCCCGAAATGCTCCTCCCCTTCCAAGCCCCCCAATTCCAAAGGGAAAAATCCACTAGATATTTTTTAAATAATATTTTGTGCAAGATTTTGATTTTATAGTAGACTTCTAGAAGTACTGTAATCATCAAGATGTTAGAGACCATTTGGTTATGGGGAAGAAATAAAAGAATCTACTCACGTGGTTTAGGTATACCAATTTCTCTTAGATATTTATCATGACATCATTGGCTTATTTTTGTCATAATTATGCGACTCATCCATTGCCTTCTCATTAACTCATGTACGATACTGACTTTACATCAATTGGATTACCTTTTGCCACCTTATGGCTTTACAACAGCAATTAGTAGTATGTGCATTGTGGGAAAAGGAAGAGTAATTGAGGCCAGGTGTAGTTCTTTATCCTAGAATTTAATGTAGGTTCATGGTATCTAGTGTGAATAGATCTTTATGAAGGGGAAAGGATATGGCTAGTGAGAGGTAATGAATGTGTATGTGTAATAGGTTTGAGAAGAAAATTCTGGCAGTCTGTGTGGTCAGCAATCACATAGAAAGGAGGTGCCACACAGACTCATGACTGAATTGAACCTAATATTCCTTCTCAAGGAACCTGACAGCCCCACGAGTCACTTTTGGGAGTGCTGTTGTGGGAAACAGGCTTGGACATGCACTATTTACTCTGGTGCTCAAGCTCTGCTTTTCTTGTGTAGCACTGTCGAAAGCCAGGGTTTTGATAGTGTAGGAGCTGTCTCGGGGACACTGAATCATCGTTGATGCTGTCTGTCTGTGAGGACTCCTAGGAACGTGAAGTCTCTCTCTTTCCTATTGCTTTCTTATCTTCAGAGAGGCAATGTGTTCCTGTGTTGTAAATTTTTTCTTGAGATGGACACTTAATTCTAGAAGCTGTGAATTTGCAAATCAGTGAACAGTGTTAAAATGGTTGGAATTTTCTAGCTGGTTAGAAGATTCCATCCAAAGTACTAGCTTTAAGTCTATAAACTTGTTATTTTAGTTTGTCAAAAGCAGGGCCACTTCATTTTATGTTCTAGATGTGAATTGTTTACTTTTATTCTCTTACCCCAGGGCTACAACACTTTCCAATGCAGTCTCTTCTTTGGCAAGCACTGGCCTATCTCTGACCAAAGTGGATGAAAGGGAAAAGCAGGCAGCACTAGAGGAAGAACAGGCTCGTTTAAAAGCACTAAAGGTAAGTATGGGCTTTCTCTTGTGAAGAACAAGTAGAGGGGATCATTAGGTAAATAAACCTCTAGCCAGACTTAAGTTTTTAACTGTGTAGCAATCCTACAGGCTGAAACTCAGTTTCATTTTTTTGTCACATAGAATGCTTGGTAAAAAGTCAGGGGTACCCTGCAGCTGTTAAAGCAGAATTAGGAAATGGTTTGTTGTTGTTCTTGTTGTTTTTCAGCTTCTGTACCAGCAGGTTTAGTTTTAGGTTCCTTATACTAAGTTCCTTTCTCAACAGGAGCAGCGTCTAAAAGAACTTGCAAAGAAACCGCACACCTCTCTAACAACTGCAGCCTCTCCGGTGTCCACCTCAGCAGGAGGTGTAATGACTGCACCAGCCATTGACATGTTTTCTACCCCTAGTTCTTCTAACAGGTACAACGGGGACAAAGGCTGTCTCTGAATACTCGGTCTAAGTGTCTTCAAATGCATGCTTTCCAGATGTTGTCAGTTTGCTTTATGATATTGTAATCACAAATGAATACGAAAGGTGTAATAGCAATGCAGTGGTATACTGCCTAACTATAAAGTGACATGGATATATTTACATGTTTAGGAAATGGAATGTGGCTAAATTACTAATGTTTAGTTGGAATATGCTACAAGGGAATGGGTGTTTTCTTAGGAAAGTCATTGAGTCTTTCCAGAAAAGGCATTGTTACTCAAATTCGATAGAAACTTAACACATTGTGTTCAAGTATTTTTCTGGACCTCTGTATAATTATGTTAAATGGAAGCGTGCAGCTGTTACCTTTACAAAATTATTGTTCTTCTGAGGTTTGCATTGAAGCTTTTTACTTTTAATTTTTTGGGGGGTTGGAGTAGAGAAGACCAACTAATTTAGCAGAGTTCATATAGAAATAAAACTAGTTTCTACAATATTTTTCCTAGCACATCTAAGCTGCCAAATGACCTGCTTGACCTGCAGCAGCCGACCTTTCATCCCTCTGTCCATGCCATGTCAGCCGCTCCTCAGGTAGCAAGCACATGGGGAGGTAAGCTTTCATTCTGTGTAAATGCTGTGTAGGCTTCTGCCTCTCCATTAAGTAGCAGAGGTTTTGATTGTACTTGGTATGTGGGAACTTGAGAAATACTAAGATGGCAGTAGACTAATTTTTATCTCCTAAAGACAGTTTATTATTATGTATGAAGTATTAGAATTCATAGCTAATTACGAAATAAGGTTTAGGGAAGATGAAGTAAAATATAAGAAGAATGACCACTTTTTAAAGTATAAGATCAGCCCTTCATTGTGAATTTTAAATATACAGTAATTACTACTTTTGCTGTAGAAAAACATTTTGTGGTGGGTAAAATCCTTACTTTTGTGTATCTAGATGGTAAAGTTTTAGTAAATTCAGATTGTGTTATCAGCCAGCGAAGTATGTTGTAACCAGGTATCTCATGGTAATTCTTGTCCTTTCTAATTAATTGTGTTTTAAATGTTTCTTTAACTTAGACTTGTAAAATAATAGCAATGTTTGCTGCCCTTGAGTAGGTTTTTAGTTCCATCATCTTGAAAGCAAAGTGGTGACTATTTGTGTCTCACAGCTCAGTGAGGTGCCTGCTTTGCAGGTCATCTCCATGGGATGGTCTTGTATGTGTTTGTGTGTTTGTATGCATATTTTCTATAAATAGTCACCAAAATTATTAGAAAGAAAAAGATTTTTTTAGGAAGACCGATGCTAAGTAGAAAATGATAAAATATTAAAATTTGCATTGGCTTTCATGTGACATTTGGAGGTATTAAATTTTACAACATGTAAGATTTTCATATTTAATCATTTGAATTAAAAATACAGTTTCTGTGCTTCTTTTTATCCATTCTTACTTCCTCTTCACTTCCCCTCCAATGCCTGCCCCCCCTTTTTTTGTGGTGTAGGACTGAATATTGAACCTAGGGCTTGCCCACACTAGACAGATGATCTGGCATTGAGCTATATCAACAGCCCTAAGACACTGTTTAATATATTAGAATCTAAACTCTGTGAAGCATTGGTGGTGGTGATTGTTTGGGGCAGTAGCATGTGTCCCACAGTGCACATGTGGAGGTGGAGAATGACTTTGTGGAGGTGGTTACCTCCATCCACCTTGGTCCAGCTCATGTCTCTCCCTGAGCCTTGTTCTCACACTGTAGCTCAGGATGAAACCACCACACCCAGCCCTAGAGTACGTCTTGTTATATGTAGATATAAATAAATTAGTATAAGAAATACTCTGTTGAATAAGGGGACATTTTCTCTTCAGTGTAGGTTATAGAAAATTTGGTTTTAGACTAGTTTTGTGTAAGCATTAAGGTTAGTTTAATTTAGCAAAATCCTGAGATTTGAGAGTAATTTCTAAAGAAAGGTAATTTAATAAGTATATTAGAATTATTTTAGAATTAAACTAGACAGCAAATTAAAGGTTAAGAACCGAGTTTCTTGGTGCTGGGGAAATAGCTCAGTGATTAAGAGTGCATGCTGTTCTTGTAGAGGACCTCGTTCTATTCCCAGCACCATGTTGGGCAGACCATAACTTGTGGAGGTCTGATAGCTCTAGCCTCCTTATATACTCCCAGTCACAAGCATAAACACATTAAAATCTTAACTAAAATAAAAATAGAGTACAAGGTGTCCTAACAGTCCATGAATTTTTTTGATACATTTTTGTATTTTCTATTTAATCTCAGTTGTACTTTTTGGGGCTTGGGGTGGGGTGGGGGAGGTCTCTATTTTGTCCTGGCTATCCTGGAATAAAGTATATCAGGCTGGTCTCAAGCTCATAGGTACCTCCTGTCTCCACCACCCTCTAATCCTGTGCTAAAAGCACGCCTCACCACTCCTAGCTCTCAGGTGCTGGAGAGATGGGTCGGAGTTAAAACCACTTGCTGTTCTACTGGGGTTCATATGTCATCTCACAAATGCCTGTAACTCCATTTCCAGAAATCTGATAGCCTTTTCTGGCCTCTACTGGCACCAGGCATGCACATATATACTTACATGCAGCTAGTGTATATATACAAATATAAAATAGAAAATAAGCATATTTTTAAAATGTTAGCATTATTAGCAAGACCATTAAGTAATTTTGACTTCTTCCCTTTATTTTTATTTTTTTTGGTTTTTCAAGACAGGGTTTCTCTGTGGTTTTGGAGCCTGTCCTGGAACTAGCTCTTGTAGACCAGGATGGTCTCGAACTCACAGAGATCCGCCTGCCTCTGCCTCCCGAGTGCTGGGATTAAAGGCGTGCGCCACCACCGCCCGGCTTATTTTTAATGTTTTAATAGTTAATTAGCCTTTTTGTTCTACCATTTTTTTTTTTAGGTAGGGTTTCTTCTGTGTAACTTTGGAGCCTGTTCTGTAGATCAGATTGGCCTTGAACTTACAGAGATCGCCTGCCTCTGCCTCCCCAGTGCTGGGATTAAAGGCATGTGCCTTCACCTTTTGGCTTTTTTTTTTTTTTAATAATTACTCATTTCCTGTAAGTCCTGCTTCCATGAGTGGAAGCTAAGACCAGGGGAAAAGAGAGAACAGACTAGCTGGTGCAGTAAGGGGACAGTTCCATAACATTCCATTTCCACATAGAACTAAAGAGATATAAGCACAGAGTCTCTCTTACAGCGAGATGTTAATTTTCTCTTAATTTTATTTTAATGTTATATATAGTAAGGAGGTTGCTTGTTTGGTTCCTGGCCACCTGGCTAGCTTAGACCCAGAATAATCACACAGAAACTGTATTAATTAAATCACTACTTGGCCCATTAGCTCTAGCTTTTTAATGGCTGACTCTTACATATTAATTTAACCCATTTCTATTAATCTGAGTATTGCTGCGTGGCAGTGGTTTACCAGCACAGTTTTGGCATGTCTGACTCTGGTGGCGGATCCATGGCATCTATCTAACTCTGCCTTCCTCCTCCCGTGCTATAGGCCAAGGTAGCTTCTTTATCCATTAACCAATAAAGGTAACACGTAGACAGAAGGACCTCCCACACCAATTGTATTTGCTCATTGAGATTGATATGTGTGTGTGTGCACGTACACGTGCATGAGTGCAGAAGGCAGATGGTAACTTTTGGGAGTCAGTTTTCTTTTCCATCATGTAGATCCCAGGGAGCAGTCTCAGGTTGACAGGCTTGATGGCGAGTGCCTTTATGTGCTGAGCCATCTTGCCAGCCCTTCTTTATTTTAAATAAAGAAGCTGGAAAGCTGTTTTTCTAAACAGACTCAAATTATAGGTTAGTATATTCAGCATTGCAAAGTAATGCAACTATTAAATTCCTTTTGAGTATATCATGTACAGTAACTTGAACAATGACAATATCTGCCTAGTATTTACCTGTGGGACTGCATCTGCTCCCATCAGTTGCTGGATGAAGTCTCTCTGGTTCTTTGATGAGGATTCTGCCAGCAGGGCAAGATGTAGGTCGAAGGTTTTATGCTGGGTTGAATCTTTCAAAATTTTAAGAGTGCTAGGGAGATCACTCAATGAATGGTTCAAGTATTTGCTACTGTTCAAGTCAGAGGACTAGTTTGGGTCCTTAGAACTTACGTAAATGCCAGATGGGTATGGTGACCTATAGGTTATTCCAGATTTCAGATGCTAACTGGAAGCAAAATCTTATAAGCAAGCTTGCTAGATACATGAGCCTGAATTGGCAAGTTCTGACTTCCTTTGAGTTCCTCAGTAAATAAGGTTAGAGAGAGATTGAGGAAGGCTACAGGTGTCTGCTTCAGGTCTCTATACCCATACCCACACAGAGGCAAAAATATCTGCACTCACAAGCACACTGCAAATACTCAAGAGAGAAAAAGTTTTGAAATTTGTCAGTCTGGGAGCTAATTTAAGTTGGAATAGCTCGAATATCACTATTATACTTAATAATTGTGCTTATTATTTTTGTCTGCTAATTAACCCTGTCTAGATTAATTGTAGGATTTGTCAAGTAGAATAGAAGCTGGATTTACTTATTGTTTGATTGGTCTGCTATGAATGTGTTGTACATTTTTTGCATTTCTTTGTTATTTGCTCAGCAAAATAAGATGCACTTTAAAACTCTACATTATTGAATATTTTCAAAGTATACTTCCAACTCCACTAGTCAACTCTAAACTCAAATGTCCTTATTGTATGAGGAGCTACAGTGGATAGACAACATTGTTGTAAGTGCCCTTGCTTGTTTACCAAACCAGTGTCTCCTGATTTGGTCATTGGAAATGAAAACCAGGCTGGGCTGGAGGGGTCTCAGCAAGATCGAGTCTGAGACAAATTTATTTCAAGCAATCAGACTTTTTATACACGTATCAAAATAGGATACAGTGGCACTTGCTAGCTTGCAAGCCAGACAAGTATGTCTTAAGACTAATGACCTGCCAAACTGATACATGCTCTCTGACTTCTAAGGAAGGGACACAGAGAAACAAAGGTAGGCTGAATGCTGAGGGTGTACCTGATTTCTCAGGAAGTGAAAGACACAGTGCCCCAGGAACCGTGACTGTGATGCATTCTTCTCAAGGCCAACTCCATGATTCCCTGCAAAGTACATTTGGCTTCAGTACCAAAACCAACTTCTTATATATCTGTTTATTTCTGAATTATTTTTTCTTACTTTGTCTCACTGCTGTTTCATTTTTCTTGTTGTTTTCATTTTTACATTTATGAGGAAGATGTTAACATATCTTGAGTTTGAGTAGCTAATTAGCTTGAGTTTAGAAGTGATTTTCTTACAATGAATTGATATTCTATAAGAATACTTGCTTCCTAGGACATTACTTACAATAAAGAATTAAATTTTTTTAAAGATGCTTTAATTAAACCCATTAATTTGTGATTTTCTTGTGATTTTCCAGTTTTTAAGTAGTTACATTTAGGATTATTGAATGTTTGCCTTGAATTGATTGAGTAAAGGAAGTGTGCCTGTCAGAGTGAGCTAGCTGTTCCTTAGAGTATTGGCTATTGTTAGGTTATTGTTCATTTATGTAGTCGTAAAACTGGAAGAGGCTGATTAAATGTGTAGAATCATCTTGATTTTAGTTATTACAAATAAAAGATTGGTGCTGTATGTTTGCTATCCTTTATGTTTTTTCTTTTCTCCCTTAGTTAACCCTTCCAGTCTTGAGGGCTTTCCTCACTAGAACAGCTGACTTGAGTGGGGCATAAGAACAGGAAAATGTAATTCAAGAGTAACTTTAGATACAAAACTGAAGGAGAAAAAAGCCTGTTAGTTTTATGGTGGGAACATTTGTTACCCTGTAGGAAACCACTTCAGGAATTTTAGAGTTGTTCCCAGACAGCGGAACAGTCATTTCTTTGTCAGCAGGTTTCTCTCTCTCCTTAAATTTTTTCTTCCCTTTAATATTTCTGGCTGTTGAACCTAAACAGGAATTTTACAGATATTAGAATCAGTTTCTTACCTTAATTTGAAATGACTTTTCTTCTGCATATTTCCTCATGCCGTACCTTTACCAAGTATGTATTTCAATGATTTGAGTAAGCAGAGTAGTTGTGCCATCAAAACCAGTACACTCAGCCAGAGCAGGTGCAAGGTGAGTGGTATGGGAATGTTTTGTGCTTGGTCTCTTATTTAACTGTATGAGTATTGGCTTCTAATGTGGGAGAAGCAAGTCTAACTGTAATGGTCTGCTGCAGTAGTTAATGGTGACAGTTCCCCTAAGGGTTTCTATATGGTAAATGAAATTCTTTCATGTTAGTGATGAAATGTGTTTGTGAGTAAAATTAATAATAATATAACTACTACTTTTCACTTTGCATCTTTCAACTAATCACAGTACTAATTTATTTGCTTCCTTTCTTCATTTTGCTGTAATTCACTTGGACGCACAGATCCTTTCTCTGCTACTCTAGATGCTGTTGATGATGCCATTCCAAGCTTAAATCCTTTCCTCACAAAAAGTAGTGGTGATGTTCACCTTCCCATTTCTTCAGATGTATCCACTTTTACTACTAGGACACCTACTCATGAAATGTTTGTTGGTAAAGTACCATTTAACCTTTTCTTCCCAATTCATGTTTATACTAAGTTTTTAACTTATGTGCTAATTACTTTTATAGTGCTACAATAATTACTTTGGATTTTAACATCAAATTTTAAAATAACTGGAGTGATAATGTATGTAGTTAAGATTCTTAAATTGATTGCTGAAATACTCCTAGTTGTATTTAATGCAGGTTTCAGAAAACAGATCCCCTTTAATTCTGAGTGTTCTTGGTTTCGTTGTCGGCTGTGTGTGACACTCCAGCTACTGGTGTCTTGTGTCCTATCCTGTTTACTAGTTCAGAGAGTTGATTTTAAAGTAACATCTAAATTTGCATGTATACTTAGATTTTTTACCTTTGTACACTGGAAGGAGACCCGTTGTCATTCTTATCATTAAAGCTATTGCATATTATAAGTTCATGTCACCTCAAGTTGTTCATTTCCTTAGTCCCTTTCCTAAGTCTTTTACTTCATCACTTGTCTGAAGACAAAGGGGAAAGTGAAAAGTGCATAGTCCATTTTAGCTAATAAATTAAAACAGCGACTTAACTAACCTGCCATTGCAATATTAAAAGTCAAAATTTTACATGAGTTACAGAAAATAATGTTATACGGCATATTCTAAACTTGCTGGGGGGAGAAATAGCTAGAATCTTTGTGTAGGCCTCTTCTTTATCTGTAAAGTTAGGTATTCAAAGATAGGTTAGAATTGGCTGAAAAGAGTTGAAAGGGTTTTTGTTGTTGTTGTTGTTCTTTATTAAGTTGATATACTGCCTTTTATTAATCTTTTTAATGGAGTACTTAGCCTTGTGTTCTTTCAAAAATTGCATTTTAGTAAGCTTTAAGTTGAATACCTCTATCCCCAGTCCTTCCTTTCCCTTTCGTCTTGAGTCCCTTGTTCTTCTGCCTTATTAGGATTTTTATTTTGAAACCCAGACAGAACCTAATACTACACTTATACATCACGAACCTTCTGATACCCTTTACTTACTTGACTGATTTATTTGTACAGGAGGGATTTCTTTTTTTTTTTCCCCCCTGTACAAGACAGGCTCTCACTGTGTAGCCATGGCTGTCCTGGAAAACTCAATATATAGACCAAACTGTCCTTGAACTCAAAGAGATCTGCTTTCCTCCCTAGTACTAGGATTAAAAGCATATCCTACCACACCTGGCTGAATTTTTATAAACCTGTTAGGAATAAATAGACCTACTTCCCACCCTGCCCCCATTGATACTAGAGATGAAACTAGGAGCTTGGGCACTCTCAGCAAGCTCTCCTACTGAGCCATATCCCAGCCCTTGCTTGCTTTTGAGGATGTGTTCCTCCCTGTCTTTTTTTAAGCACATCATGATTTTGTAAATAGATGCCTATTATGCTCTAGTCTATACTCATGACTTTGACATCTTCATGAGAGTTTATTATTATATTACTAACTTGTATAATGTAAAGCAGCTGTTTTCCTTTGATTCTCTCTCTCTCTCTCTCTCTCTCTCTCTCTCTCTCTCTCTCTCTCTCTCTCTCTCTCACTCTCTGTAGCTTTGGAGCTTGTCCTCATACTTGATTTGTAGCCCATACTGGACCCAAATTCACAGAGATTTAACTACTTCTGCCTCCTGAGTGTTGGGTTTAAAGGAGTGCGCCAATACTGCCTGGCTGTCTTTTTTTTTTAACTCATGTGTATGTATCTGTGTGTACAACTGTATGTCATGTATATATGAGTGCCCTTGAAAGCCAGAAGAGGTCATTGGATATCCTTGAGCTGGAGTGATACTTGAGCAGTGAGCCACTTGGTATGGGTTCTGGGAACTCTGGTCCTCTGGAAGAGCTGCAAATACTCTTGACTACTACTCAGTTATCCCTCCAGCCCGGCGAATGTGTTTTTGGCTAGTGCACTACTTTATTTTTGAGAGTCCAGCTAATTTTGTGTGTTTGTGCACACTACTTGATTCCCTTCATTTAAATTGTCATTAAAAGTATACCTGCAACCCAGGAGTGGTTGGCCCTGGACTTTAATCCTCTAATGAGTGTGTATGAGTGTGGACATGTATCTGTGTCTGAGGACAACTCATTGCAGTTGGTTTTCTCCTTCTACCCTGTGGGTCCTGGGAATTGAACTAAAGCTTGATGCATTTACCCACTGAACTATGTTGCTGGTCTGTGTTTAAAGATATTTGGGCCAGGCATTGGTGGCACAAAGCCTTTAATTCCAGTTTGGAATATTTTTCTGTTAGGAAAGAACTAACTCTCAGAAGTTGTCTCGACTTCCACACATACACTGTGACAATGCATGCCCACATGCATATATATACACACAGGCAGACACTAATAAATACATGTAATAACAATTTTTTTAAAGTATAACTTTTGAGATAAAGTAGGAAAAAAGTAGGTGAGAGAGATACAGGATACAGAAGGTCATAGGCAGAGAGAGAGAGAGAGAGAGAGAGAGAGAGAGAGAGAGAGAGAGAGAGGGAGGGAGAGAGAGCAGGACCTTTGTGTTCTAGATGAATTTAGGTTTTAAGAAATCATCAGAGGGGCTGGGCGATGGTGGTGCACACCTTTAATCCCAGCACTCGGGAGCCAGAGGCAGGCAGATCTCTGTGAGTTTGAGGCCAGCCTGGTCTACAGAGCTAGTTCCAGGACAGGCTCCAAAGCCACAGAGAAATCCTGTCTCGAACCCCCCCCCCCAAAAAAAAAATCATCAGAGCTGGGCAGTGGTGGAGCACACTTTTAATCCCAACACTCAGGAGGCAGAGACAGGCAGATCCTCTGTGAGTTCAAGGCCAGCCTGATCTATAGAGTTTCAGGACAAGGTCCAAAGCTGCAGAGAAACTCTGTCTCAGAAAAAATATTATCAGATGCAAAATTAATATAAAAGACAAGCAAAGGTTTCCCTTCTGGACTGAAGTAAAGCTATAATCCGATGCATGTTGCTCCTTCTTTGTTCCTTAGTGGGTGATGAAAATGTAGCTGGGTATGATGGCTCACACCTATAATCTTAACACTTGGGGGCTGAGGCAGGAGGATCACTTGGACTACAGTGTGGTACTAGTCTCAAAAGTGTGATGTATTGGAGAAAAAAAATTATCTTCAAAAACTAGCTTTTTTGTTTAAGGAATGTATTGCTTTCCCCATTCTATTACCATTATTACTATATGGTTACTGTATTTAACTATTAATAGAGTTGGTAGAAAGCTGAGTGTTTTGCATTTTGCTTTTTCTTAGGATTCAGCCCTTCTCCAGTTGCACAGCCACACCCTTCAGCTGGCCTTAATGTTGACTTTGAGTCTGTGTTTGGAAATAAATCTACAAATGTTACGGTGGATTCTGGAGGTAAGAAAAATATTTTTTTGTTTTATTTTTGCTGATTCCAAATATGCTAGTGTGTTAACGCATAGTCTTCATAGGAAACATACTGCTTTTAGCATTTATAGATTGGAGTAAATTGATCTTCTTCCCCAACCACTTACTTGATAGGAACTTCAAAGAATATATTTCTTGGTAGCGTTTTAGAGTTTGAGAAAGTTTTTTTGTTTTTGGTTTTATTTTGTTTTTGTTGTTGTTGTTTTTGTTTTTTTTTTGGTTTTTTTTTTTTGGTCCACAGCACAATTAGAGAAAACAGTTTCTTGTCTGTAAAGTGCTGTAACTTTTCAGTTATCATAATTTTTATTTAACTGAAACGAACAATGAGCATATTACAGTGTGAGATTGTTCTGAAACTGAAGGCAAGTGTGTCTTCACCCTGTCATGTTTAGACAGCGTATATGTAAGAAAGCTGAGTGTGTTAAAGGTTGTGACTGCAGGGCTGATTTGTCATCGAGACTGTAAGACTCTAGGATGTGGCCAGTGCTTTATGCTTCAGATTATTGTGAAGTTTATACCGTTCCCTATAAAACTTTAATGTTCTAATTTTATTCCTACAAGAACATAATCATTGACTTCAGTTAACAACTAAATTTTAACTTTAAAACATATTGAAGTGTTTTTAGTTGTATAATGTATAATTAGTTATCCATACAAATAAGAAGCAAGCATATGCGTATGGAATTATTTAATGTGCATTTAATTTAGGCTTATAACTCTGTATTTGAGGGTTCATTTGACTCTTCTTTTTTGAATTTCGCTTGTCTAGGAAAAGGAAATTGGAAACTAATAAGTTTTTTATTTTGGAAATCACCATCCTTGGCGACTTCCTGTTTTTAGGCTCTAACATTCCTGGATCAGTCATGCCGCTGAGTCCTGAAGCGGGCTGACTTTGTTGGATTTTTTACCTTTTAATCCTTGGTGAAGAACCTTCATAGAGTTTTATTTTTGTTTTTAGGTGAATTTATGTAATTACATAGTTTTCTTGGATACAGTTTAGAGTCTTTTAATTATTTAAAATTAATAATTTTTATTTATTTGTAGGGTTTTTTGCCTGCTTGTCTCTGTATGCACCATGTGTCTGCAGGCTCACTTAGAGACCAGAAGAGGGCATTTGATCCTTTAGAGTTAGAGACCAGAAGAGGGCATTTGATCCTTTAGAGTTAGAGACCTGAAGAGGGCATTTGATCCTTTAGAGTCGGAGTTAGAGGCAGTTATGAGCGCCACCATGTAGTGCTGAGAATTAAGCCTAGGTCCTCTGGAAGAGCAGCCAGTGTTCTTAATCACTGAGCCATCTCCCCAGCCCCTGACTTAGGTTTTTATATTCCCAAGTATGAGAAGTGAAAAGTTCTCTAAAATATGCCTTCTTGGGCCTATGAGATAGCCCAGTGGTAAGGGCACTTGCTCTAAACCTTACAACCTGAGTTTCCATCTCCAGGATACACTTGGTGGAAGGAGAGAACCAGCTCCTACAAGTTTTCTTCTGACTCATGTGCACATGCACACATGCACAATTAAAAAAAAAACAAACCCTTTTTGTAAAAGGGTTTGTTGTAGCTGGGCATGGTGGCATATGCCCTTAATCCTACTACTTGGAAGGCAGAGATTGGATCTCTGTAAGTTTAATGTCAGCTTGATCTCATCTACATAGACGTTTGGGCCCAATCAGAGCTGCACAAGTGAGGACCTGTCTAATTTTTTTTTCTTAATTTTTTGAAGTTAAAAGATTAATTTTATAATAGCATATGTGGAGGAGGCAGATGTATGCACTTGAGTACAGGTTCCTGTAGAGGCTAGAGACATTGGATCTCCAGGGCTCAAATTACAGGTGCTTGCGAGCTACCTGATATGGGTACTACTAACTTTTCAGCCATTTCTTCAGCTCCAGTATAAAAGATGTTTAAAAATATTTTTTTCTCAACATAAAAGGTACTTTAGGTTTGAGTGTTCAGAAAATTTTTGCTAGGATAGGGAGAGATTTACATCCTTTCTCCTTCCCTTTTATAACTGTTTTTTAAAATCATTCCCTTTAACCTCGATATAATTTTGTCATTAGATTACACTAATTATTTCTGTTAAAGTTTGCTTGAAGATGGCAGATTTCTCCTCTCTCCACGTGAGGGCATTTCCCGTGTTCTGGGAAACCTTGCCGTGAGTAAACCAGCAGAAAGGGGAGAGAAGTCCCTTAGAAAGCTGCAGCTGGTGAAGTTCCTTATGCGTCCCATTTCGTCTGTTTGTAACTTTAAGGCTTTGATGAACTAGGTGGACTCCTCAAACCAACAGTGGCCTCTCAGAACCAGAGTCTTCCTATTGCCAAACTTCCACCAAACAAGTTAGTGTCTGATGACTTGGACTCCTCCTTAGCCAACCTTGTGGGCAGTAAGTAGTCCTTCTATTCTTCAGTCACCCTTGAGCTTGTTTCGTAAAATGATTCTAGTTCTTGAATCCTTTTCTCTTTTCCCAGATCTTGGCATTGGAAATGGAACCACTAAGAAGTGAGTATCTTGTTCATATTATTTAAATATCATGTAGAAGCTGATGTGATTTTCACTTCAGAAGTGTGTATAGAGATGTCAGTTTGGTGCTTTTAATGTTCAGTGTGTCCATATAGAAACATTGTGTGTCTATGTTTATTTAAAGTGATGTAAGTTGGAGTCAACCAGGTGAAAAGAAGTTGACAGGAGGATCTAACTGGCAACCAAAGGTTGCACCAACAACTGCTTGGAATGCTCCAACAATGGTGAGTTGGAGAAGCTTCTGACCCTAATATATGAGTATTTAACTACAGTGTGTAACAAAAATTAACTTGATAGACATAAATGGAAAGATTATTACTGTGTTTATTAAGTACTTCATTTTTTTTTCTTTAAAGCTGGTTGACTATCTTTGTCGGGCACATTTTAATACCTAACATGTATTTAAAGGTTATTCCAGGCTAGACATTGTTTTAATAAGTAGTGTGTGGTTGTGATAGGAGCTAGTGTTTTCTCACACATTATAGACAAGAGTATATGCACAATTCCTAAAACATACAGCAGCAGTACAAAGTTCTTAAGTAATGGGATTCAATTCTTAGCATGTGGCCTCCAAGCTACAGGCAGGACACACTGTTTTGTCACTCTAAATTTATTATTTATTGTCTAGGATCTAAAGTCTGTACATCCTTTGAACCTCACTGTGGAAAAACAGATTGTTTTCTTGGGGTTTTTTAGTTTTATATAGTTTATAGAGTTGATTGTCATTATTTGTAGCCATTTAATATTTGATTAAATTTACCCTGATCAATGAATTAGTGAACACTGAACCAATTTCACATCTTATAAAGCCTCATTCTAAGCCAGACATACTGGTATATGGCCTATAATCCCAACACTTGGAAGCAGAACATCTAGTTTATTCTGTATTACTGGGGAATGAACGGTGGTGTAATTCAGTATTTTATGCCTCTGTACGTGTGCATGAATAACTTGGGAAGTGTTGTGAATATTGAACTTGGATATTATAAAGTTCGTTAACAGAAAACAGTGTTTGCTGGTTATGTAGCACCTAGTATAAAAGAGGTTCTATTGATGTTTTTAATTACTATAAGACATAGTAGGCCCAGAATAGCTTGTGGCTATTTTCCTGTCTTAGGCCTGTTTTATCTTAATCTACCACGTCTCCTCTCCCTCTGCCCGAGAAATTCATACCCTTTCTGTTGAAACATTTGAAATATGGTTTTTCTTTGAGTGGTATGAAGGCAGGGTTTTGATTACTTAGGTGCTATATCTTATAGCCTCCCTAATTGCTGTTAGAACCATTGTGCTTAATATAGCAGCTGTCTTGTCATTAAGTCCCTTGTAGGACGTTGCCTTGTTTACCTTGGATTGCTTATGTGTTAAAACTGTAGGCTAGGTTAAATTGTTAATAGCTTTAGACTTTATAAAATGAAAATATTTGAGTTTAACTTCATTTTATTTTGTTGTTTTTCAAGGAGGCAGGTGTGAGTATGGAAAGTTTTGTTATAGAACCCAGACTGTCTCTGAATATACTAAGTGTTCAGATCAGCTTCATATTCCCCATTCTTCTCCACGGCTTTCCAAGTGCTGGAGTTACAGGTGTCTAATACCATGTCTGCTTCATAGTCTAGGTTTTACATACAAACACAAGCATATGAACATGACTTACAATAAGTGTATCCTAAGAGTGTAGTGTTCTCTCGAGAGTTGGGGTACATATATCACTTGGAAGTACAATGTTGTCTGTGCTTTTTAAAATCTCCAAATGGAAAGCACTTAAAGCTGATTTAAATTGAACTTGATTGTGAATCCAGCGTTTTCCATTATAACATGCCTCAGTGACTAGAACTGGTAGGAGTGTTAGTTCAATGGCTTCATGGCTGCAGATGGGTGTGTGCAGCGCTGTGAGTACAACAGCTAATATCAAAGCACGGTGCTGTTTGCTTATTTAATGTTGTCATTATTAATCTTTATGAGATACTGAAAGCGTTGGCTAGCATTTACCCAATATCGACTTATAGAATGTAGTAAACACCTATCCCTCTGCCATTTGTATGTAAGTTGACAATATAACAGTGTGTCGTATATTGTAGTGTGTGTCATCTCTTAAGATATTTGTGTGTATTTTATAGGTTTTTTTTTTGATGGCTAACATGTAAGGCCTGTGATGTGATTCACTAAGAGTAAACTGCTGCTTATGGTTTTTCTTTACATTTCTAACCTTTTAATTAATTCTTTAAACACTGTCAAGGTTTTTAATTTTTAATATTTCAGGCAAATTCACTTATTTTGTTAAAATATTTGTTATACCCCAAACTGTTTTCATTGGTAACCCCCACCCTGATGGTAGATTAATGACGCCATCCTATTTGAGGATGCACTTGAATTTTTTTGTTCAGGCATCACTGATATATTTTATGTTTTAATAACATTTGTAAGTACTAAACCATTGTGTCTATATAGGGAGGTAGCTAAACGTGTTTTCCTTGTCAACCTTGATAGTGTTTGATAATAGATGTTCTTTTTAGATATATAGATATCCGGAATTTTAGGTAGTGATTGTACATGTAAACTAAAATGCTCTCTGTGTATTTTGTTGTGTAAGTACTTGCTCTAATCCAGTGTTATTGCATTATGTAATTGTTCTCCCTGGGGAAAAGCAGAATGGCATGCATTTTCCACAATACGTAAGTGACCAAAACCTAGCCCTTCTTCTTCTTCTTCCTTTTTTTTTTTTTTTTTGGCAATAAATTGGCATGCTATTAACCACCGCTGCAGCAGACTCTCATAACCTTCCAGCTAGTCCTTGTTTTCACATCAGATTTTCAGTGTGCCAGAAATTCTTCCTAGCATCTACTGATTTTTCATGGGTGTGTTGCAGAATTGATTCTGATGGTGGCATGGGAAATACCAATTTTTCTTTCTTGCTTAATATTCTGCCATTTGCTGCCAGATGGCTGGGTGTCTGTGTGTGTATCTGTGCTGCCACCATGCACTTGATGACTTTTGAATGAAGGGAAATGTTGATTGTGTAATGTTTGAAATAACAATTGCATGTAATCTTACAGGCTTCTGCTGTAATTGGCAGTTTGTCTTACTGCTCTTATAGATCTTGGTTTTGAAGTGCGGAGAGACCAATATGCCCTACATGCTCACCTAAATACTAAACTTCACTTGTTAGCGTTATTTTTAAAGTTATGCTTCATTTAACTTCATGCATATGTTCAAATTGCTGTATAATTTTATGTTTTAACCGTGTTATTGGTCTTTCACCTGTGCTCAGTTTTAGTCTTTTATGAGGGAGGTATGCAGGGAATATTGTTAAGACAGCCATATCTAAAACAATTTGTTTCTAGATTGTATCTTTACAAATCATCAGTTAAAGTAGAACAAGAAGACCTCATTTAATACGTACTTAGAACTTGAATTCCTTCTGTGTAATTTAAAGTTTTAGGATAAATTAGGAAGCTAGTATACAGCTACCTACATGAAAGTTGTGGTTCTAGGGAGAGTCACTCAGAGGCACTTTGAAATCTTCCTGTGGTTTTGACAACCATGAGCAAGATCCTTGGAAACTAATTTTTTGAACATCATGATACTAATTCATGTGGAATCTTTATGATTTTTTTTACTTCCAGTACTAAAGAAATACACCAAAAACCCATCCATATTATCTTTTTCTTGATAAACATTTTAATGTTACTGTTTGTTTATTTTATTTTTTGAGACAGGGTATGTAGCCCTAGCTGTTCTGGAACCCAATTTTTATAAGAATGATAGACTTAAAATTTTGGATAATTTTAAATCCCTGGCTATTTTTTCATTTGTTTGCTTATCTTGATGCAGCTGGGGGTAGAATCCAGGGTCTCAAACAGAGCAGGCAAGTGCTCTGTGGAAAGGTCTTTGAAAGCTGTAAAGGATGCTGTGAGCTTAGACTACTGTTGAGTCTAAGTTTAAGTGTTTTTTCCTAATAGTTCCGCTTTTTGCTAATTTTGAGATTTTAATTTCTCATTGAGTATTAATTGACAATTTCCAGTAATCATAAGCCACATAATCATAGCTGTCTTAGCAATTTGTCTTAAATAGAAATCTGACAATTTTTTAAACTCGTGACATCCAGGAATTAACATTTCCTTGTTTACTTTCTCTTTTGCCATATCAGGCACCCCCTGTAATGGCCTATCCTGCTACCACACCAACAGGCATGATGGGATATGGGATTGTAAGTATGTTTTTAAATAAAAGTTTTGGACAATAGAGTAATTTATTCCTAACATTAGTTTATTTATAGTAGTTTATTACAACCTTAGTTGTTTTTTAAGTGACCTGTATATGCTACTAGATCAAGAACCTAACAAGGATTCATAAGAATGTTTTAAGAATGGCTGTTGTAAAATAGGTGTTGTTGATTAGTGTATCCAGTATTGACCACTTATTTTCACCCTTGTAGCTTTGCTGTGCATGTTGCCTTTCATTGCAAACTCACTTAGATGTTAGTGTTTACTCTAAGCTATTTTGGTATGGTTAGTGAAATGATACCACTTAATACAGTAGATTAGGGGGCTGGAGAGATGGCTCAGTGGTTAAGAGCAGTGTCTGCTCTTCCAGAGGTCCTGAGTTCAATTCCCAGCAACCACATGGTGGCTCACAACCATCTGTAATGAGGTCTGGTGCCCTCTTCTGGCCTGCAGATGTATACACAGACAGAATATTGTATGCATAATAAATAAATAAATAAATAAATAAGTAAATAAGTAAATAAATAAGTAAATAAATACAGTAGATTAGTGTGCACTGACAGTGATTGTTGTGGTACAGACCAGTCTTTGAATCATTTACCATCCTCATAATCTATATTCTGTTTCCCTTAGTGATATGAGGTTAACCTCTGGCCTCCACATGTGTACTTATACCTATGTATACATGAACATGTGCGCACACCTGCACGCATGCACACACACATAAAGTCAGTCATTATTTATGATCATTTGCATATGGCATAAAACTTGATTTGATATGCAAAGGCAATCAGCATGCTCTGAAGTATATTAATATTTAGATATAGAGCCTACAGTTTTCTCTGTATATAGACCTAGAGAAATCTGGGTACTTGAAGTTTTTTCCTCAACCATCTCCCTTCCTCTTCCTCCTTGTTTCGTCTTTTCGAATATTTCTTTGTTATACTACAATAAAGCTAAAGTTTGGCAAATCCATTGGATAGAAACCAGGAGGCAGAGGCAGGCAGATCTCTGTGAGTTCGAGACCAGCCTGGTCTACAAGAGCTAGTTCCAGGACAGGCTCCAAAGCCACAGAGAAACCCTGTCTCGAAAAACCAAAAAAATAAATAAATAATAAAAAGGTTAGGCTTTATTTGGTATATTTTAAGGCTATATGAAAGTGCTCAGAAATTTGTAGATAGCGGTCTTCCTTGCATGCAGTCAGAGCAGAGAGGTAGCCGTTCATCTTTTGTTCCCACTAGTCCTCTTGTTTACTTCTTCCACAGTAATGAATGTGTGACCCAGCATTTCTTAACTTAATATTATCCTATTTTTTTCAGCCTCCTCAGATGGGAAGTGTGCCTGTAATGACACAACCAACCTTAATATACAGCCAGCCTGTCATGAGACCACCAAACCCCTTTGGCCCTGTATCAGGAGCACAGGTATTAATGATGCGCATAACTGTTGTGTGTGTTGATTTGGAAGGGCTCTGTAACACTAATCAGACTTTCCCTTTTGTCATGGATATTACTTGCTTTATAGCTGCCTGATGCAAGAACTTTTTAGAATATTGATTAACTGTAAGAAAGTTGCGAGTAAATTATACAAGTATTGTAAGTGAGAACTTCCTAAAATTTCATGCTTGGAATGAAGCTTCCAAAGCTGAGGAAGCTTATTTCTTTGTGATTCTTGACATTTAGACCCTCAAACCCATTGCCACAGAATATCAGCCTATAGTTGATGGCTTGGGATTTGCTGTATGTGTTGCTCTTGGGATGTTTGCAGACTCTTAGAAAGCCTACAGAAAAATTGTCTATTACTTTTTTTTTTCCACTAAGTAACTTTTTGTCACTAAAGCAAACCAAAAAAGTAGAGAAGAATCCCTGGCAAGGCTGTGCTAAGTTAGACTCTTTAAAGGAGAGACTTAGAAGCATTTGTAAATGCTTCTAATGCCCTCCCTGTTCCTGACGGTTACTCTAAGTGTCTTCTTAATTTTATCTTTTCGGGGAGGAGTTGGAGACACGTTAGAGCAGTCTGGATTCTATTATTGCAAAGCTATGAGATAAGTACCTTATGAAGTGAAGGGTAGCTTATCCTTATGTGTGGCTCTGCTCACTGCATAGAATTGTTAATGTACTCTTTGATTTCCTAAATGGCTTCCAGTGTCAGAAGGTTGGTAAACTGTAATTTTGAAGCTTATTGAAAGCAGAGTATTTGATAGTTAGCTTGTATTCCTTTTCTAATGCACATACTTATCAGGACCAACATTGTTATAAAGATGTGTCGAGTCTATTTGATAGACAGTGATGGATAGGAGACCATTTCATATTTAATCCCTTTTAGGTATTAAAATCATTGATCCATGTTCTCACATATGCTGAACGTAAGCTCTGCTACTGAGCTGCATCCCAGCCAAGTTCCACTCCCTTCCTTTGGTTCATGTTCATCATTCTGTACCTTATAGAGGTTATCACCACTGCACTTCAAGAGGTGTGTGGCAATCTTTGTTTTGTGCTATCATTTGCATTTTTCCGGTGTTTATGTGGAAAACGCTGAATCCTCATAGATTTTATTTTTTTTCTCTTTCTATGTTTGTTCCTAAATCTTTTAATTATATCCTTTTGTACTTGAAATACATTTTACTGATGTTTTATATAAATTAGAATGCTCACAGCTGACTAGTAGTTTGTAAACTGTTTGCTGTGTGTAGGTATTATGTCACTTAAGCAGGAAGACAGTAGTTACCCTAGTAACTGTGGTAGTTGCTGTGGTAGGAAATAGCTCTTTAGTGATTATTTGCATAATAATGGTTTTAGAGGTTGTTGAAGCTTTTTGATGGTGGCAAAGGTTGTTGTGCTTGCTCTCTTATCACTTCTTTATGAGGAACTTGTGTTGGCTCAACGTTTGTTTAAGCACAAAATTGAAGGGGCGCTTAACTTTTTAAAACAAGAATATTATTAAAGTTTTATAACTTTATATATAAAGACTGCTTTTTTGAGTACTGCTTGTTTTGCTTAAGGGAGGATATGACTAAAAAAGGAGTAAAATGGCTTATGGGTTCTTGTCGTTTGCAGTAGATGGTCTACTACACAAGTCTGACATCAGTTAAGTGTCTGAAGGAAGCAATGACACTGCTTTAGGGCGTTGTGCATCATTCATTCTTTCATTCATTCACTTGTGTCTTGATGTACTTATCTTGGATATTGAATGGTTCTCAGCTGATTTGGTCAGCTACATCTTTGTGAAGAAAGCCATATGGACTTCCAGTAGTACTTTGTGTTCATTTATCTTTGTCTTTTTACTGTTATGCAGGACCATGAGAGAAATTGTTTTGGGAATTAGATTTAGTACCATAAATGAAAAGTTGCTTCTGTAGAGCCCTTATTATATACCAGTTAGTCATAAAATATTAGGGGTCCTGGAAGAGAGCAACCAGTGCTTTTAACCATTGAACCACTTCCAGCTCCAGTATTTTCGTTTAAAGTTCTTCCTCTAAGTTAAGTATCTTGATAGAATTGAGATGACATAAATAGGATTTTAAATTTAAGAACTGAAAAAGTAGCAGCCTTGGAGTCTGCAAGATGTGCATTGGTCTGTTAGCTTCCAAGGGTCACGGCTCAGGACAGCAGCACTTTCGGAGGCTGGAGTCCTCATATGGCTTCCTCTAGAGGAAAACCTTTCCCTGCCTTGTTGCTCATTGAAACAACCAAGAAGTGGGGTTATCTTTAGTAGAAAACTAATGGTGTGCAACACTGTATATTTATATTCCCACGCAGATGGATTGGATATGCCCTTAGTGATCTGGCTGTGCTCTGAATACCCTGAAACAATTTACTGTTACTGAGACTAAGCTTCAAGGCTGGTATCTCTGGAATCCTGGAGTAGTACTGTCGTCTCTAAATATTTTTATCAACTGTAAGGGAATGTGTTTTATTAGTGTTACTGAGCAGAACACACAGGTTGAATAATGTACATACAGCGAATAGAAATCCTTTTGAGTTGTCAAGGTGCCAGCTGTAGCTAGAACTTTTTGGCAACATAGTGGAGGGGTAGAGACTGAACACACAGCGTAAGGCAAACCCATTCCTACAATAATGAATCCATTGCTATATTATATAAGGATACAGCTCAGTGGGACACTTCCCTAGCACTTACAAGCTCTGCCTGGCTTTTATCTCTGGCACTATGAAAGGAAGGAAGGGATGAGGAGACAGAGGGAATGGATGTAGTTATTATCACAGTGTGGGACTCTTTAAGAGGTTTTGGAGGCTGCAACTTTTTATGAGCTAGACAGATGATGTTATAGGACAGTGGGTTTCTTATAGGAATGGGTTTGACTTAGGTATGTTAATGGTCTCTGCCCTTCACATTCCCATGGGGTTTTTTGTTTGTTTGTTTGGTGTGTGTGTGTGATATGTGAGAGAGGTATCATACATCCAAATAGTAACAAGCACATACCCTTCATAATTCTGTAGGTTGGATCAATATATTTCTACATTAGTAAACATATTAGATGTTAAAATTAAAAATTTAAGTTGGTGAATTTTAAAATTAGAATTCTAATTTCCTTTTATCTGAATTTGGAGGTCATCTTATACAGAGTGTTTTTATTGACAACATTTTAATACATTTTAGAATGGTCATAATATATAAGTCACTGCTAATCACTAAACAAGAGCTAAAATAATGTTGCCCTCTCTGAGGAAGCTAACGGTGAGTTAATGAAGAGTCATAGCGTGAGCTTTTCTGAGCAAGAGAAGTGCTGCAGACTTAACAGAGCGCCCAGAGCTATGCAGATGCAGGGCTCTTGATGGGAGCCTTGCATCACTGCAGGTGAATGTTTGATGTAGGTGCTAGCAATGTTTGAATTACTGATGTATGTCAGGCAGTATACACCTTTATGATAACCATAAACATCTGTGCAAAGTATTATTGGGGTTAGGTATTCCGAACCCCGTTTTATGAATGAGCCAGAATTCAGTTCAGTTAATCTTTCTATAAATCTCTGGTGAGTCATTTAAAGCCAAGAAACTACACCCAGTTTTCTTTTAAGTTCTTGTCTTTGTTTTATAGCAAAGTCAGAGTGGGTCTATCTCATTGACACTATGTAGTCTTTGTAGTGACTGGAGAATTCAATGTAAAGCTGTGAGGAAGTTGTTTTCTTAGTTATATCTATCTATTTTTGCTTTTGTTTGTTTTCGAGAAGGGGTGTCTCACAGTAGCCTGCCCTGCTCTGGCCTAGAGTTCATTTTGTACCCGTTTTGCCTTTGAACTTCTGATCTTCCTGCCTCTACCTTTGATTACAGGTCAGTGGCACTGAGCCCAGATTTCCCCTAAGAACTTTAGGTATGAAGCTGTTAATCTCTTAGAAATTTTGTTCTCAATAACTTTCTGTGGTGCTGGGGGTTGAACCCAGGCTCTCTTTCTGTCACTGTGTCCCAGACTGGCCTGGACATTAGGGTCCTGTGTGACTCTGAGGTCAGAGGTCTGTCCGGGGCCTGGCTCTCCACGCTCGCTGGTGCGGTCTTACTCTAACCTGCAGGTCTTCTTTGACAAATTAGCAGGATGAAGCAGCCGTTGTTATCTTAACAGTTTACCTTGTCAGCTTCTTGAAGTATAGATTTAAAGTACATTTTGAAATATATTTTAAAACATTTCTTTGTCTTTTGTTAATTTATGATTTCACTACTCTTTCTCTACTATGCATTCTATAACCAAGAAAGGAAAGAAAGCCAAATAGCTCCACTTTGAAGCAAGTGTTTGTAAAAGCAAGTTGTTAAGATTGTTTTTTTATTTTGGCTTATGTCTTTACTAAAATATATTGTATGTATTTGTGCATAGGAATGGAGTGTGTGCTGGTGCCGGGTATATGGAGGTCAGAGGACAACCTTGTGGACAGACAGCCTGTGCTGTTGGTTCTCTCTCCACTTTCTGGGTTCTGGGGACAAACACGGGCTCAGACTCGGCAGCACTGGTTTTTACCTACTGAACCCTCTCACCACTCATGTGTTTGTCAAGATTAGTGAGAGCGGTAGAGGGATCTCAGCTGTCATCATCATCATTACTTGGAAATCTTAGTATTTCTATTTTATATGCTGCTCTTTGCGATGCTTCAATTTTTTTATAAATGAAAAGAGGACTTAAGTATGCTTGTGTTGGGGCAGTAAGATGTCTTTTCATTATGAAATAGATTCACTTGGATATGAACTGACTTGTGGCTGTACTAACTTCAGCACTAGGACTCCAGGATAGAGAATGCTATTTGGAAAAGTGCACCAGGGCATTTTCTGTTGTAATTTTGTTTCTTATATATTTCCATAGTGCTATTATTTTATGCCAGCTTGTAAATTGGATTTTGTGGTGAATTCTGACAAATTGAGTTTTTAATAATTCCTTTCCTCCAGTATATTAACTTCTTATTCTAGTGTGTTTTCCTTGGCATTTTTAAAATAGATTTAATTTACTCAAAGAATGATAAATAAAAAAGAGTCAGCACTTTTTCATGGGCGACTTCTTCAAACTTAAAGTCCTACTGCGTCTTAACCCCCTGGAGTGTCCTTGCCCACCATCCCTTTTCTTCTTTCTGCTTTTCCTGAGCAGTAATGTGGGCAGCATGTCCTGTTCTTGTCCTTCCTTATCCCCCTGTGTCTGACTACTTTCCCACCAGTGAAGGCTTTATCTGTGCTTTCTTTAGCGATGGGAAAAGGTAGGAGTAGGTGCTTGTGGCCACTTGGATGTCCAAGGCCCTGGAGTGATGTTGCAGCCAGACCACTCTAGGATGTGGGTTAGCCTGCTTCTGGGGGAGTGTGCTGAGAACCTTAGTGTGTAGAAATAGACACTGAATCATTGGTGGCCTCAAATATTTAATGTTACTAAGTATACACATAAGACTTATCAGTGCATGTCTTACACTTTTAAAGCCTGGAGGGCGTTTTTCCCCAAGGTAAACTGAACTCTTTCAACATTGTAAAACTCTGATTCCTGCTAGCATGCTTATGTTGAGAATGGTGGTGTCTCTTTTACATTCTTCAGGGACATTTTCTTCTGGTGCTATCGGGTCTTCAAACTGTTGCCTTCATGAAAACCTGTTGTAAAGAGACATTTTAGTGTGGGGCTCTCATAGAGTTAGCATTTAGATTCAGTGTGCAGTGGAATATATTTGTTTTTAACTTGAAATGAAAAGGAAAATCTAGGTGAAGTTAAGAGTGGAAGTAAGTATGAATGTTTGCGCTTTCATCCCAGTGACTAATGGGTATTTGAAATCATTTTCTTCTGGATAGGCATCCATTCATGGGGCATCTTTCCAGTTAGGGTTCACTTTACTTTGCCGTTGGAGTGGCCGATATTGAGAGCTCTAGTCAGGACAAACCTGTTGCCCAGTCCTCCCATCTGTAGCAGCACGGGCAAGTCCATTATCCTTCCTGCCATCTCTTCTCTCTGCCTTTGAATGTGTATTTCTAATGTAGTGTATGGGTTGGAAAAATCTTGATGATCAGAATAACAAAAGATGATTTTCAAATTTGTAAGCTGGTTATAGTGCCCTAAATGTCAAATTGCTTATACTGGTGAGGTACTATTGGCCAAACTCATTGGCCAATCATTCTTAAGGAAAAGGTGCTTTTCCTTAAGACAAAAACAAAGAAGCAAACATAAAAGCACAACTTAAAAAGAGATGAAATAATTTTTAAACCAGCAAAGAGTTTTTTTGTGATTTACAATTCTTTATATAATTTAAGTGTTGGAAATATGAATGAAAGTTATTTTACTTAATCAATTTTAATTCTTAATGACCCTAAAACCAGTTCTTCTCATAATGGTCCTGTGCATGCAGACTCTGTGATCCTGTAGCAAAGGAGAAACAGAAGTTTCTTCCAAACTAAAAATAGTTTTGTTGGGTTTTAAATACTCACAAATAAGCTTGGTGAAACTCTTGGGAAGTGCACGCACGGGTGGGCGCACACACACACACACTAACCTCTTAATTACTCAGAAAAATTGTCTTTTCTTTGGGAGTAAAGATACTTGGTGAAGTGGTCAACTTTATTTTCAAATTAAAAGATGGGGCAAATTCTGAAAATCAGATGAACTTGGACTGGAAATAAGCAGAGACCTTCCTGACCCTTTATTCAGAGCGTCTGGGCTTAGTTCCCTCAGGGTGTACACCGGCTTCAGGGTGTTCAGATAGAAAAGCAGGAGGTAAAGCCTTGTGTAAGAACAGAGACCTGCAGGAAGAAGGCAGCAAATGATAATTGCATCTGGAAACATGGAGTCTGAACTGAGGTCAGTTTGGACCACCGTGGACATATGTCTGGACATAGGAAGGCTATTTTTTTAAACACAATTATGCATCCTATCTCCTATACTCCCTACTCCCTTTCTCCCCCTACACTAGAAGTCTTGACTGATACCAGCTTTTATGGATAAAGACTTTCATTTTATGTTTCAGAGGCGCACATTTGTTTTCTGGAAAACACATGCCATTGGATATCTTTTAACTTGACATGCAATAGCATTTTAAATAATCCCATTTTCTACAAAGGCTGCCTTTAATTTATTAAAGGTGACAAAGCAAAAACCACCTCTTCCTTCATTACACTTTCTACTCTCATGTTCTGTCATTCTGAGATCTTTTTCTCCCCTGTCTCTGTCTTCTTTCCCCCAGCTGTCGGCAGCATCCAGCCCCTCCAGGCACAGTCCTCACAGAGCTGCAGGAAAGGACCCCTTTGCAGAGCTTTCTCTGGAGGACTTCTTATAAGTCACTTAGGTATTGCTGCGTGTGGGGGAGATGGGGGCGTGGATACAAAGATTGCCAGCACTGAACACTGTGCACCCTTCTTCTTCTTTGTTTATTTAAAGGAGCCTGCATTCCCTCTGTGCCTCAACTGTCTCCTCCTCTTCTGTTCTTTAAGTGAAGAATAAAACTAGTTTGAGATAGGACAAAAGAAACTGCCTTTGGAACATAGCTTGACGTACTGGATGTGTGAGGTCAAGGGACATCTTAACACAGAAGCATCCACTGTTCACAGCTGATGGTTGGAATCAAATATCACCCTTACAGATGTGTTTTGAGTCCATCCTAAGAGAATTGTAGAGAATGCCCCAGTTGTACACAGTGCATTAAGTCTTGGTTAGAAATAGCTTTACTTTCAGTGTAACAGCTATGGCTAATGATAAAAATACATTTGTATAATTTCATTAGAGAGTTGCACTTTATGTGTTCCTTGATAGTAACCTAAAAATACAATTTTGTGTTTTTTTTTTCCTTGGGTTTGGTTTGGGTTTTTGGGTTTTGGTTTTTTGAGACAGTCTCTCTGTGTAATGCTGACTGTCCTGGAACTCTGTAGACCACGCTGGCATCAAACTCACAGAGATCATCTGCCTCTGCCTCCCAGCTATAGCTTGTTTTTATTTAAGGGCAAACGAATACTTAAGTTTTGAATACAAGGATCTGTGTATATGATCCACACCACCTATATCTTCTAGAAGACAGTTAATTGTTCTTGTTGATGCTCTAGCCCCAGTTTACATTTCCTGTCTAGGTCTTTGGCAGTTCATGGTTTTATTTGGCTCGCACATCTACCTCAGTCTTAGCTGTGCATAGGCAGTTGAAGAGGAATGGGTGACTGAAACGTATTCCTTTATAGATGCTTCAGGGTCTTAATTATATTAGTAAATAATTGAATCAGTACAAACAACATACCTTTTATTTTATTCTCTAATTATATGTATTTTAAAAGTATTTTATATTTTGCTTTCCCAAATGAGTTACGTGGGGCATTTGTGCTTATGGATAAATATTTTTAACATAAGGAAAAATAGTTCATTGGTTTTCTTCCCTAGCCTCCACTCCTTCCTGCTTTTAAATAGTTAATTAGGAGTCCCTACAGTATGGTTCATGGATTGAGTACTGGGACACAGGGAGGTGGTGAGACCTTCTGTGCCATCAGGGTCTGTGATGAGCATGTTAAGAACAATTTTAGGCTGGTTGAATGGTGAAGGCAGAAAGTGTTTTTATCTCTGATTTTTCCTGTAATATAGTGAATTAACTTAGACCATGGCTTTTTTTTTCCAGATACAGTTTATGTAACTACATGGAGGAGAATGGAATTATTTCATGAACACAAGTTCGAGGTGGCAACTCCTTACTTCCAGCAAAATCCAAACTGCTGTCTCTGAAACTCTTCCTCCATTAGAGCGCTCCAGTAACCCACGAAGGCCCACAGCAGGGATGGGACTAGTTTCTAGGAGAGCCTTGTCAATATCGTTTATAAAGCCAAGAATTGCCATGATTTAAGACTAAGATCTGTCTTTCTGGTGACTAACACTTCAGTTCTTTCAACTCCTATTAATACCCATAATCAGTAACCAACCAAGAAAAGCCCGTACTTGGAAAGTGTGGAGTGTGTGTTTGGAAAAGCTGCCTGGAGAAAAGAGTTGTGTCCTTTACCGTAATTCAACAGGACTCAGTGGGGATCAAAATCATAATTTTTAATTATGCATTATATTTCTTTCCTCCAGTCCTCACAAGTACAGAAACCATAATTGAAGTTAGCTTTTTTTTAAGAAAAATTATATTCAGTTTGCAGTAGACATTCCTTAAGTATTTGTATTTATTTATGATTATCAATTTTACATAACATTAATATTATATCAAACCTCCTTAAAAAAATGAGTATGGACGTTCACAGTATGTTTGATTTTTGTCCACAAGAATGAATCTGATTCAGAATGCTTTTCAGCTGACATACAGAGCACTAAATATTTTAAGACAAAACCATGGGTCTGAATCTCTTAAGAATTCTCAGTCTCTATGGGATTTAGGGAAGCATTATAAATGCATTAATCCTTATAGTCAATTCTGTGCCTAGGATTTTGCAGGGGAACAGTTCACTGACTAGGAAAAGCACTACATTTAAAATTCAGCATTAGTGCATTGGGAAGGATCTGTACTGCTTCGTGCTTGGCATGTCACTCTATCCCATTGGACAGTAGGGCCTTTCCAAAATGAATGTGAGGAATTGCTTTCACTTCAAGACTTTCCTTCTTTTCAGTAAACTTTAGGAGATGTTATGGGGAAAGGGAGGGGACAAAAATCCTTGAACTTTTTATTTGGCTTGTGCCATGTTATGATCATGTACCTTTTAAATAAGGGGAGATAGTATCTTTAAATTCAATGTCTAGCCAAGAGTTTAGTTAATGAAGAATTAAAATGCACTGTTGATCGGTGCTTTCTGTAAATACATCCTAATGCTTGGGTGGAGAGGGGCCTTAAGAAGGACAGTTCATTGTAGGAAAGCAATTCTGTACATGAGTTAAGCATACTTGTTGCATTGTCTCTGCAGATTCTATTTTTGTTTACAATATTAAAATGTATGTTAGCAAATGGGTGGATTTTCAATAAATGCAGCTTCCACAAAACATGTTATGGTATTCTGGTTTGAGGTGCATTCTCTTTTTTCCTTTCATTTTTATTATCAATATCATCATTTTTTGCTAATAAAATTATATCTAAGTGGTTATATCTGCTGGTTTAATAAAATGTAAAGTTTGTTTTATTTAAACATCTGAAAAGAATTATGTTTGAATTCTTGTTACTCTCTGGACTCACTCAGAATCTGAACTACGTATTGTTCCCTTTCCCTTCTGATCTGATGCTCCAGGAGGGTGAGTTAAGGGAGAGAGTGCTCTTTATGTGTAAGATTATGTATGCTAAGATGCTTGTATTATTCAGCATAGTGAGTAATATCCAGTAGTCAGAGCTCATCAGAGAGATTAAAAGCTTTGTACTGTCAAAGGTTTTCTGTGGTTGCAAAAATCATAGTCTTTAGCCAGTGTGCCTCATTAATAATGACTGATTTTCAGATTTCACTATTATTAAAATGTTTCCATATAAACCGGGAAATTGTATTTTAAATTAGAGTTCTTAAAATAGTAAGTTTTGATTTCTCTCTTGATACTTTGGGTATTTTAAGGAATGCGACTTACCTCTTTCCTGACATTAGTTTGAATGTGTTTCTGCATGTGTGTGCACTATAACCACCTCTATTTTATTGTTTAAATATTTTTGGCCAGCACTTGGGAGGCAGAGGCAGGCGGATCTCTGTGAGTTCGAGACCAGCCTGGTCTACAAGAGCTAGTTCCAGGACAGGCTCCAAAACCACA
>NC_022023.1:6492399-6513647 GCF_000317375.1 Microtus ochrogaster
AAAAAAAAAAAAATTTGGACTCTGCTGCATAAGAATTACATTCAGTCTGTTTTATGGATGGAAAAGAAGAAAATTAACATGTCCAGGGTATTAAATTAGCAGGTGGAAGAGTCAAGTAATTAGCGGCATGGTCCATTCGCTTGCTGTCATTCCAAACTGAAATGGGAATCCTATTCCTCGGTCTAGACTGTTGGCCACTCTGGCCTCCCATCCCTGCTTCCGTCCCTGCTGTCTGTCATTGTTGGCGGGGAGAACTACAACCCTGAGAATGGCAGCTTTCGTCACAGCACAAGGAGGAAAGCACATCGGCTCTCCTAGCTGCTTTTCTGTGTGTCATAGGACACCACAGCGAGGCCAGCTTCCCGAAGTGAGTTGTAGGGGTTAACAGTTCAGAGGGTTAGGGGCCTAGACTGTCATGGCGGGGAGCATGGCCACAGGCAGGCATGATGCTGGAGAAGTAGCCGAGAACTCTTATTTTGACCCACAAGCAGGAGGCAGAGTGGAGCCCTAACTGGGAATAGCACGTTTTGAAACCTCAAAGCCCACCCTCAGTGATGCACCTCCAGCAAGGTCACACATCCTAATTCTTGCCTAACATTTCCACCAATTGGGGGCCAAGTATTTAGACAACTTCAACAGCTTGCGTTCCTCACACACTTTAATGCCTAGTTAGCAAGTTGGTCGTAGTGGAGGGCAGAGAGACCCGTTCCAAATTATTTTCTAAATTTGCTTTAGCTTCTGATTGTGTGAAAGACATCTTTTAACCACTGATTGAGATTTTGTATCTAGGCCTTAAATTATATTGCTAATCTTTAACTTCATAGAACACAGCTATAGCTTTTATACTGTATAAGAATGAACATATTGTCAAAAACTGTAAACTTCCTTCTAGGGCACTTTTTTGTTTGTATGTGTGTGTGGTTATTTTACCTGCAAGTAGTCTGTGTATCTGCCACATGCATGTCTGGTGCCCACAAAAACCAAAAGAGGACATCAGTTCCCCAGGAAATGAGATTACAGGTGGTTGTGAGCCACCCTGTGGGTGCTAGGAATGGAACCTGGGTCTTCTGGAAAGAACAGCCAGTGCTGTGTTCTTATCTGTGGGGTCATCTCTCCAGCCCCCTTCATATTTTTTATTTTATGTATGTGGGTGTTTTTCTTGTGTGTTTGTGTATGTATGTATGTATGTATGTATGTATGTATGTATGTATGTATGCATTGCCTACAGAATACACAAGAAGGCATCGGATCCCCAGGAATTGTAGTTAAGGACAGTTGTGTGCTGCCGTGTGGGTGCCAAGAGTTGAATCAGAATCCTATGGAAAAGCAGCTGATGCTCTTAACCTCTGGGCCATCTCTCCAGCCCCTTGTTTTTATTAACGCAAGCAAATGAGGCGATGTTTACAGTTAGCTTAAGTAAACAAGTATAGAGAGGAACACACCTGGTATTTATTATGCCTTACCATCTTTGGTCTTGTGAAAGAGCCAAGAAATCTTCTCAGGGCTGTCGCCTTTCCCACAGAAATAATGTAGACATACCACATTCATTTGTCACAGTTACACCCTTCTTTTTAGAAGGCCGCCCTCTTGCTAGAACATCCTGCTCTGCCTCCTTCCTAGTTTGTAGGAAGTTCACAGCTCTCCCACACAGACTCCCAAGGCTACCACTGCCATTTTGGATAAGCATCAGCTTGAGTTGTCATAAAATTCAAGAATACTATTTCCACTTTTGGAAATTTACTCAAAAGAAATAGTCCGCAGGCGGTAGTTGGGGTAGGGACTTGTTTTGAATTATATAGTATATTATAGCACATAAGTATTATTTTAGAGGGTAGGATGACTGTAGGATATATCAATTTATGGATTATAGCTTATAGATGGTCTCTAAAGACCTCATGTACAGTACGCTTATGTGTGTTAAGTGGCCCAGCATATAGAGACTATGATGGAAAGTTGTGGCAGGTTGTTCTGCTTCCATTCTAGACTTGAGTTATTTTCTTGTTATCCAGACCAACCAAAGGGAAGAAAATACATACTTTGTTTTCCCTTCAAGAACGTTTGGTCTTCACCACACATGAGAATACTGGTCCAGCGTCCTTAAGCAAGCAAGATTGTTTATTATTTAACCAACAGAGAAGCAGACCTTCCACTCTTTTTTATATGTGTGTGTGTCCCCATCCCCGTAATATATCCTTATTTTCATGGAGAGTGCTAATTCATTTCCTGCCTGCTCAGACCCAAATAATCACACAAACTATATTAATTACAACGCTGTCTGACAAATAGCTTAGGCATATTTCTACATAACTCTTATATCAACCCATTTCTATTAATCTGTGAATCATCACGAGGCTGTGGCCTATTGGTAAGGTTCTGGCTGTCGGCATTCTCCTTCCGCAGCTACATGGCATCTCTTTGACTCCACCTACTTTCTCTCTATCTCTGTTTGGATTTTTTGCCTGGCTTTACTAAGCCATTGCCCAAAACAGCTTCTTTAATAACCAATGGCAATGAAATCTTTATAGCCTGCAGAGGGGAATCCCACATCAGCCCGGCATCCTTAAGCAAGCAAGATAGTTTATTATTCAACCAGCAGAAGCAGACCTTCACTCATCATCCACATTTTAATCTTTAATTTTTTTCATTTTTTTCCTTTTATTGAAAATAGTTGTAAACCCACCCATAATATATCTTTATTTTGGTTTCCCTTTACCCCTGGTTCCTCCCATCTCCCCTCCCACCTGATCTATTCTGTTTCTGCTTCTCCTTAGAAAACAACCAGGCTTCTAAGAGATAATAGTATAATAATATAACATGATAAAACAAGCGTCAGAATTACAAAAACAGAAGGGAAAGAGTCCACGAGAAGGGACAAGTAACAGAACAGATCTACTTGTTCAAATATTCTTCTGCAATCCCATTTTTAAAAAAATAGCAAAAATGGCTTGACTGGAAGGCTTAATATACATGGCAAAGGACTTGTAGGGTAAAAAAAAAAATACAAACTAGTACGGGTAAATAAACAGAAAAATCCCTGACCCAGCATTGTGAGATGAGACATCCAGAGTTTTCTGTCGGCCATCCGCTCTTCCTGCAGCCTATTAAAAGTAGTTTCCCCAGCGGGATGCCCTGGGGGGAAACTACGCTTTCATCTGCAAGTGTTTATCAATCAGAGATTGCTTCTGTGTTCAAGTTGGGGATGTGTGTCCATGTCCTTCAGCACCAGTGCCCCACCTGCTGCAGGTGAGTGTTCAGGCCCTGTGCATGCTGCCTCAGTCTCTCGGAGTTCATAAGCTTTGAGCCTGTGGCTTTGGAGGGACTTTCTTGGTGTCCTCCGTCCTCTCTGGGTCTTACACTGCATTTTCTGCAGGGTTCCCTAACCCCTGAGGGGAGGGATTTAATGAAGACACCAAGTTTTAGGACAGTGTTCCAAGGTGTCTCTCACTGCTAGTGTCTGGCTGTGGGTCTCTTTGTTTCCATGTGCTGCAGGAATAAGCTCTGATCATGGCTGAACAAGGTACTGATGTATGAATGTAGCAGAATGTCTGGTCTCAGGTTCTTGGTCCATTTCATGGAGTGGCTCATAAATATCAGATATTGGTTAGTTACTCCCATAAGCTTTGTGTCACCATTGCCCTAGCAGATCTTGCAGGCAAGGCACCATTGTAGATCCAAAGGTTTGTGGCTGGGTTGGTGTTTACCCTTCTCCTTTGGCAGTGTGCAGAGTGCCTTCCTATTTTACCCTACAAGGGCAGTAGATCGTGGGGTAAAGGTTCTATGTAGGCACCAACTGGACCTCTCCAATGTCAGTGAGTTCTATAGGTGTTATCTTTAGCAATGGGGCCTTGCCATCCGTTGTGGAAAGCAAGCTAAAGTCTTGGCAACGCTCTGGCTTGTTTGAGGGGTCCTCATGGGACCCTTTTGGCCAACTCAATTAGATGTGACCCAGTCCCAGTATTGTAAGTTTCGTTGTTGACAAAAGATGGTCAGTTGGGACTCTATATCCCATTATTTGGTGACTTCATTTAGATTGCCTTTTTATGTGTATGTATTTTAGGAGGCTTCTACTGTATTAGGTTTCCTCAGTACCCCTTAGATAACCCTTAATTTTAGTTGTCTCTCCCCCATATTCCCTCTCTTGCCCCTCGTTTTCCTCCCCTCTTTACTTGATCCTCCCATTCCAGCCTTCCCCATCATCCATAATCTTTATTTCCCTTTCCTAGGGAGCTCTATCTGCCACACCCTCGTGCCCCCCACACCTCCCTCTCTACCCTCTGGTTCTATGGATTGCAGCTTGGTAATCATTAACAGCAAATATCCGCACATAAGTGACTATATGCCATATTTCTCTTTCTTACTCAGGATGATTTTCCTTTCTGGTTCTACCCATTTTCCTGAGAGTTTATGATTTGATTTTTATTTTTGTTTTTTTTTTGTTTGTTTGTTTTTTGATTTTTCGAGACAGGGTTTCTCCGTAGCTTTTGGTTCCTGTCCTGGAACTAGCTCTTGTAGACCAGGCTGGCCTCGAACTCACAGAGATCTGCCTGCCTCTGCCTCCCGAGTGCTGGGATTAAAGGCGTGCACCACCACCGCCCGGCTTTTTATTTTTATTATTTATATTTTTGCTTAACAGCTGAGTGGTATTCCGTTGTGTAAATACTGCTTTTTCTTTGCCCATTCTTCTGTTGAGAAACATCTATGTTGTTTCCAATTTCTGACTATTATGAGGAGCACATCAGTGGACATGGTTGAGCAGGTGTCTCTGTAACAAGATGAGATGTCCTTTGAGTGTCGAAGAGTGGTCTAGCTGGATCATGAGGGAGATCGATCCCCATCTCCTTGAGGAACCACACACTGATTTCCATAGTAGTTGTACAAGATTGCACTCCCACTTAGCAGTGGGTGAGTGTTCTTGCTCCACATCCTCACCAACAGGAGCTGTCACTTGTGTAATTAATCTTAGCCATTCTGGCAGGTGTAAGATAGATTCTCAAAGTTGTTTTGATTTGCATTTCCTTGATTGCTAAGGATGTTGAACATTTGTTTCTAAGCCATTTGAGTTTCCTCTTTTGAGAATTCTCTGTTTAGATCTGTACCCCGTTTTTAAATTGAGTTATTTGTTTTCTTGATACCAAGTTTTTTTACTTCATATATTTTTAGATAGTGTTCTTTTTTTTTTTTTTAACATGAGGTTAGAATGCTTGTTTGGGGGTTCCGGAGAGATGAGTCAGCAGCTAAGAGCATAAACTACTTTTGCGGAAGACTGGTGTCAATTTGGTTCCAGGCACCCTGTTGGAATCTCATAACTGACATTAACTGCATTTCCAGGGGAACCTGTTGCCCTCTTCTGCCTTCTATAGGCACCTACATTCATGTATACTTACCGACAACAGACAAACATACACATAATTAAAAAGCTTTTTTAAATCAGTTTTCATATAATTTTAAGTGATTTATTTTTGTTTTATGTGCATTGGTGTTTTGCCTGCATACATGTCTGTATGAGGGAGTCATATCACTTTGAGCTGCATTCCAGACAGTTGTGAGCTGCCATGTGGGTGCTGGGAATTGAATGCGGGCCTTCTGGAAGAGCAGCCAGTGCTCTGAACAGCTGTGCCATCTCTCCAGCCCCATACAATGATTTTCTCTTTCTTCAACTCCTCCCAGATCCTTCCCATTTCCTTAGCTGCCATGCACTGCTATGTGTGCTATTATCCAGTTTGTGAGCTTTGGGCAAGGGGGCTGGAGGTTAAAATACACAGACACACACAGACAGAGAGACAGAGAATTCCCCAAGAATGCCCCCTTTATTGTGTTCAGGGGCAGATTATATAGAGATAGCCACGCCCCAGCCAAACCCACCAGAAACCACTCTCCTGCCATCAGGAACTCCTGAAGGTCTCGTGCTCAGAGCAGCTGTAGGCACTCAGATCAGGGGATTACAAGAAATTCAGGATCTGGGGTCTCACTGCTCCTAACACTTAGCCACCCATCTTGCACCCAACTTTGTTCTTTCTCACACTTTCAAAACAAAATAAGAAACAACCCCACAAAGAACAAAGATGAAAATCAAACAATGAAAGTATTCTTGCTTGGTAATTTCTTTCCTGAAGGTAGTAGCTTCCTGAGAAAGTGGTTCAGGTATTTGGTTAGGTCTAGCCCCCTCCCCATGGGTCTGTGAGATACTGCTTATTAAAAGGCCATAATTAGCATTGCTATCAGCTCTCAGTTCTGGGATATTCTGCTTAGGTTAACCATTCCCTACCCCTTAAAAGAGTTTGAGATGATCTGCTTCTTTGTGTTTCTGTTTTGCCTGTTAAACTTTATTATTCCGAGGAGGGAACTCTACTTCGTTCATTGTAAGAGGCAGTGGAAACTGGAAAGCTATCTCAGAAATTGATAAAAATGGTTTTTGCTTTGTTTCCCATTGCTTTGCATATCTCAAGTTCAAAATATGGGAAATATGGTGCAAAGTAGTATTCGTGGTGGCTGAGATTACCAAAGGAACAATCTGGTGGCAGAAAATAAATTCCTAACAAAGGCCACACCAAGGATGAGCCCCACTGAAGCAGCTCCGTTACTCGGGAAGATGGATGGGCTGAAAGAGAAGCAGGGAAGAAGCACTATGGACTCCAGTGAAGGAGGGAATGGTCAGCATGAGTGAAATTTGAACCCCAAACTGTCTGTTCAGTCTGGCATTTGGGAACTTGGTTATTAACTCGACAGAAGTCATGACTCAGGTCTGAGTAAAGCAAATGTGGAGGTACCCTTGGTGGGAGCAAGTAACGTCACTGACAACCAGCCAAGTGTGCAGGCTGGCCAGAGACGCTGAAGACGAAGCAGATCTGCTCCTTCTCTGGCCTGCCAAGCATACCGAGTGCCCTTCGTGTGCAGTAGTTAGCCTAGGGAGCGACAGGAGCTTGAGAAGTCGCTCAGTGAACGACTGCTCTACCAGCTGAGCGCGGCGCGGTTTGGGCAGGGTGGAAAGTACCCGAGACGATGAGGTGAGGGGAGCAGTCCTCCCCCACACACACAAGCAGAAGGCAGCAGACGTCTGAAGGGGTTTGTGCTCCACTCTTCAGATGAGCAGCAAGGTTGTCAGTAGAAAGGCCACAGAGCACCCTAAGTAGGCTGGAGGAGCTCAGGAGATGCTGAGGTCTGAATAGACCAGGACTTATGCATGCTGAGGCTTGGGTTTCTTTCTGAACTGGGGCGGGGACAGGGGGACTAGAAATTGCTGTAAGATTTTTGTTAAAAGGATTGGTCACTGAAGTGCGATAAGAAAATGGAAAGAAAAGAAGAAATAGATAAGCCAGTTAGGAGACCACTGTAGCAGCCTGAGGCATGAACAAATCTCAGGTTGAGAGCTGGTCCAAAGGCAAGAGGCTGCAAGACCTAAGGGGAGACAGGCACAGTGTTGCCTGGAGAGGAGATGGGATGTATGGAAGGAGAGCCGATAGAATCTGGAAGATGAGCCTACAGGGCAGTTTGGAGAGATCCTTGCATCATAAAGAACATTCTCTTGCACTTCAGAGAGCCTCTCTCCTGAGAGAACCAACTTCTTGGTGTGCCGGTTACAGTGTAACAGCCATGGTAGACTCAGCACTGCTAATAGATTAAGTCCGTTTGGACCTAGTAACACAACCTCCTTAGACCTCAGCTTCTTAATCTGTAAATTATGCATAACAGTGTCTTCCTCTTAGGAGTGCTGCGTTTAATGAGTTACTAAGTAGAAGCCTGGCACATGATAAAGTTTCTTGCAGGAATGCTACATAGCATGGGGTCTCCAGTCAATCTGGAAGCAACTTCAGGCAAGTTGCTAAACTTCAGCCTTTCTCCCTCTGCACAACGGGGTTAGTTGTGGCCCCTACCTCGAGATTGCATCATAATGAAGTCGATGAGGGCAAAGTGCCTGCGTAAGCATACTTGAGTGTTTGCTGATGTTCGGGTTTCTTGAATCTTCAAATGCAGACTTCAGGACATCCATTCAGCTCTTCTGCGTCCTTAACAATAGTCCTGTGAACGCTTCCAAAGCAGAGCCCTGATCCCCTGATTGCCTGAGTCCCTGAGGTCCTGAGGCAGCATTTGGTTTGTCTTTAAAATCTCCAGGGCTGGGAAAGGAACTCGGAGCCTCGTACCTGATAGGAAAGGGCGCTATTGTTTAGCGCCAACCCTAATAGCGTATCTTAGAGAGCTTTAAAGTAGACTTGTGGAGATTGGGGGTGGGGAGACGGGGGTGAGGCTGAGGCCAGGATGTAAAATAAATAGATGAATAAAAATAACTAAAAATAACACTTTGGGGCTGGAGATAAGCTCAGTGGTAGAGATCTCCGTAGCATACGCTAGGCCCTGGGTGTGATGTCCAGTACTGGGAACAAAACGAGCTACTGAAAACAGACCTACACATCCAATATGCGCAAGGTCGCAGTCTGGGTTACCCAGAGGTGCTTTCTCAAGGAGAATACTTTTTTATTTTTTATTTTTTTAAGAGAATACTTTTTAATGTGTACTTCAGGCCTTTGAGGGTCTTTTTTTTTCCCCTTCAGTAAGTGACTCGGACTACATTCCGTTATGCAACTGGCCTTTCTGGATAGCATTTTAGCCTCTATATTTGCATTTATTTTGGTTGTCTTCACCAGAAAACAATGAGTCAAACAGAATAGAGTTGCTTTTCTCATATGTGAAACTTGGCTGGTCCTACGTAGATCTGCTCCCCACAAGATGGTTCTCTGTGCATTTTTATTTGTATTTTGTTCCATGGTCCTTAATCCCTCTGTACCAGTCTCTCCCTCATCCTCTCTGCTTTTCCCAGCTAAAGCAAGATATAGGGTAGACTTGAATGCAGTTAGCTCCCACTAGTCAGTCATACCATCTGTATCAAAATATTTGTCCACTTTGTGAAGTTTTTTTGATCAGTGTCTTCAAACCATATCCCATTTTATAATTCCCGTTTTCTTTCTAAATAAAATACTAGTGTTAGCATCGAAACATTTTAGTGAAAAAAATTATAGAAGCTTAAAAGTGAAGTAAACAAGTAACAGTTTTAGGCCAGATGAATGATAGACGATGTATCAAAAATGTGTATCTTTTCACCAGATAGTATCAGATCTAGATCGATTTCACATCTACGTTTTTATACAAGTAGTATCAAGATTAACACTTTTAAAAAAGTGACTAGAGGAAATGCCTGGTGTAAAAGTTTAACTTTGGAGGAGTATTGTAGATACCAAGTTAATTCTCCATTTGCCCTAGGAGCTCAGGAGCATCTGTGGCCCTCCCCCTCCCCTCTTGGGAGTCTTGAGAGAGGCTCAGCCTTGCAGAGGGAGATCTAGCCTAGGTGGTTTCCTTTCCCCTTAGGAGGGAAATGTTGCCACGGCTAGCACATTTTTATAGCTGAGACTATACAAAGAGACAGCACTGACCCACAAGGCGAGGTCGGCAGGCTGACTGCAGGACGAGAGAAATGCTGACCGAGCTGGACACCAAGTCTGCAGATGTCTGCATTTGCACTTACTCTAAAACTTGCTTGGTGTTCAGAATATCTGAAACCGCCTCTATTTGAAGGTGTTTTTTTTTTTTTTTTTTTTTAGTATCTTGATTTTTTTTAAAAAGCACTTTAATATCATAGAACACAATAACCTAAAATTTAGCTAAATGAAAAAGCCACAGGAAGAAAAAAAAAGACTTTGGGAATTTGGAGTGGGAAATGGAAGCATTTAATCCAGTTAGTCACTAATATTTAGAAAGTCTCTGTTGCTTAAGGACAGGCTTCCTTGCTTTTAATGTAAATGCCTGTTTATTCCAAGAAAGATACAGAGAGCTGTTGTGTTGCACTCTCGTGAAACCCAGTAGGACCAGCAGACTGTGAACAGGCAGGCCTTTATTGCTCCGGAAAGACCCTAGCTTCCCTGTACCCCGAACTGCCCCAGTGTTCGAAGATGGAGCATTTCCAGGTGAGCAGGTCCGGAGTGGAGCCTCTTAGGTTCACCAGGGCAGTGATGGCGGATTGATTGGCTCCCGCTACGGCACCTTTGCTAACAGGTGGACAGCCATTGTCGCCAGAGACTAGCTTGTGCCCCCGCTGGTCTGTGTGTCACCGCAGGAACACACTGAACAGGCCGGGAGGTGGTGGTGCACGCCTTTAATCCCAGCACTCGGGAGGCAGAGGCAGGCGGATCTCTGTGAGTTCGAGACCAGCCTGGTCTACAAGAGCTAGTTCCAGGGCAGGCTCCAAAGCCACAGAGAAACCCTGTCTCGAAAAAACAAAAAAAAAACAAAAAAAAAAAAACAAAAAAAAAGACAGGTGAACAGTTTGAACAGAAAATCCAATGGTTGTTAGAGGTCCGTTATCTCAGCTGTGACGGAAAGCCGATCCTTGAGGTACAGAGAGCAAACTCGGGTGTAGCCAGAGGTTCCCAGTTTTAGCCAGCCTCGGCGATGTGTGTTTTCAAACCCTGCCTGTGCCTTCTTTTTTTTTTTTTTTTTTTTTGTGCCAAGTCTTTAAATCAGACTTAATTTCTCTAACAGATTATTCAGAATCTTTGTCTCTTCCTGATTTTAAGAAATGATATTTAAGAGACGTTTTTGTTTCATCGATATTGTCAGATTTATTGGGAAGGTGTTTGTCTTCATTTCATGTCTTTAATAGTGACTATAAAAATCCATAGTGATATTTCATTTTTCATGGATTTTTTTTTTTTTTTTTGGTTTTTCGAGACAGGGTTTCTCTGTGGTTTTGGAGCCTGTCCTGGAACTAGCTCTTGTAGACCAGGCTGGTCTCGAACTCACAGAGATCCGCCTGCCTCTGCCTCCCGAGTGCTGGGATTAAAGGCGTGCGCCACCGCCGCCCGGCTTGGATTTTTTTTTTTCTTTCTCAGCCCTTCAGAGAACCAACTTTGTCTTTGTGGAGTTTCTGGCTTTAATAGTTTTTTTGCCTTTTATTATTTATGGTTTATATTTTGAGTTCCTCCTCCCCTATTAAGATCTTAAAGGTAAAATTTACTAGATTACTGATTTTCTACCTTTCTATGTTTTTTTTAATTAATGAGTTAAAGTTTCCCCTAAACACTACAGTACTCGTATGTACTTGATTTCTAGCGTTTCAGGTACACGTGAAAACATGGATTCTGTAGTAATCCAGCTTTCACAGCCTAGGTTTTCCCATCCAGTTGGCCCATTATCATTTTAAAGTACTTAACGTGTGTGTGTGTGTGTGTAGGGGGTATGTGTGTGATACATGTAGCAGTCAGGGAAGCCAACCATGACCTTTACCTGCTGCTGTTTCTGAGATTTGGGAGAGACTGGGAAGGGGCAGGAAGCACTGGCCACAACGGGAACTAACGCCTTCCACTTAACAGCACGCGGTCGGTGGTGGTGGCACTACCCTCTTCTGAGGACGTTAGGAAAGAAGACCCTGTTTTTAACTTCGACAGTGACTGAGGATAGTGTTAGCACTGGCAGTCACCCGCCAGGCTCCAGACCAGGCGGTCCATTTGTTACCACTAAACAGGTCACTAACAGCTCTCTCTTACTGATGCAGGAGGTTTGCCCTTTATAAACAGAAAGACTGCAGAAACGAGGTGCTGTGGTGGATTCTGGTCACAGAGCCAAGGAGTGCTGATTATACCCATGCAACTGCAGTGCCTGGTGGGAAAGGGCCTACAGTGCCCTTTGCATGGGGACCGGCTAGACAGGCTTGAGACAGCTCCAGAGGGGGTGAGCTTCCTGCTAGTGGAATTTCTTTCTTCAGTGAAGGTAATTTTATTGCTATTGCTCTTAATGATGGTGACTGTTGTCACTTGAGACAAGCCCCTAGGCACACCGGGAAGAGTGCTAGATTACACCAGCACCTGGGCAGCTGATGAGGGATTCTCTTCATTAGGTTAGTGTGGTGTGAAGGCTTGGGGGCAGGGCTGTGTTGAATCCAGGAATCTGGTTTAGCGTTCAGTTTCTGCTTTCTGAGTGCGGAAATGATGCTACCACTTTCCTCAAGCTCGAGCTCCTGCCGTCTGGGCTCGTACACACACCCCAGTCCCTACATGTAGCCTCCTCCCACCCTTAGCCCCCCCACCTGTAAACTTCCACCACCCTCAGTGGCGTGACTTCACTGTCAAAATATGTACCAAAATAAACCTTTTCTCCTGTAAGCTCCTGCTGCCGGGGTATCTCATCGCAACAGATAGAGTAGGATTAAAGAATAGGAGATTACAGGGGCTATCATCCCGCACCCAGAGTGGGAAGTGGACAGTGATATATAGTTTTCGTAGAAACATCTCTAACACCCGCTGCATATTGAGACCATGGGTGAATCTGTGAACTTTCAAATGAGAAGGACTTGAACCCGCGGCCTTCTAAGTATTTCAATGCAGAAAGCTGTGTGCTTCCTGTCACGCATGCTGGGCAGGTAAATCAATAGCTCGCTACCAGGAACCTGGGTTTTAAAGGTAATGACGGCAGTTAGAAACACCGGCTTTGAAGATGGACCCCTGTGGGGGAAGCGAGTCACTTGGGCACTTTAATCCACAGAGAATGGGTACGGAAAGGCGGTTCCCACCACGCTGCTTTCAGGCCTAGAGCAACGTCTTCACCATCTTGTGCGTGATGTGGCTCTCGGGACTCTGGATGTCATCATACGACTTGAGAGGACTCTCCTTCTCTTGGAAGTGGATGGGCATCCTCTTGCCCTCTACACTCAGGAGCTTCAAAGCCACGGGGCCCAAGTTCACGTACTCCTGGGGGAGAGACACAAGCCGAGAGGTCACTGGCAGGGAAGCCGGATGAATGAGACTTTGCTTTCCCTGGGTGGCCCTGCTGATTGTGTGAATATGAAAGCCCCTGCGAAAGTTTAAAAGTCTAACTTGTAAGTTTATACTCCCGGTGAGTCACAGTAGACAGACCTCCCGGGGAGTGGGAGGGAAGGCTGGTGCTCTCAAAGGGAGCTGGGTTGGGTCTGATACTGGCTAGTGACAATGTTTCCCCTCTGGGCTGCTTTGTTGGTGAAGGAGTACTAGCAGACTTCTGTATGATTCAAAAATGGAGCAGGGTGGAGATTCTGCAAGTGTTGCTTGGACTAGATAATGTAGCACCGAGGAACTTGCCCTGGAATTTGGATCTTTCCACAGGTGCTTTGGCTAGTGACCAGGTCAACCATAGCCCCTTGAGCCAAAATTCTCGAGATGTCAGTCACCAAGAAGAACTGGAAAGTTCCTCTCTATGAAATCCTCTAGCCAGATCCAAACAGCTCAGGCCCTACGTGGGAAGACTCCTAAGCCGTGATTTACGTGTTGTGTTCCTTCACCACACACATCAGCAGATCTTTCTAGAATGTTCCCTGTGCCCATGGAGTGCTGGGGTGCCATGATAAACCCGTGACCGGTGAAGGACAGGATAGTGTAGCTCCTCCTACATGGTAATTGTTGATTTTTTTCTATAATCCTATAAACACTTGCACCTTTGAGCCTTTATGTCCCGGTTCTCTGGAAATTCCCAAGTGTAAGGGGCCTGGGGTGTTGCAGGGCGTTTAGTATTTGTCTGAGTTTGGGGGCGGGGGAGGCAGTGTTTTCAAAACGCCAGTTGTTGAATGTAGTTTTCAAACTACAACAAAACAGAGGGACATTCACCCTGGGCACCGCAGCTCCCCCATTCCAGCTCACAGGAATCCATTTCGTCAAACCGGGGGCAGGCGGCCTGCAGCCTGTTGTCCACACTGGCAGGCATCAGCCTGATGCAGCAGGAGTCAGGGTTACAGGCTGTGAGTGGTGGTGTTTGGGACTCAGACCGAGAGCCAAATTGGAGTTGTTTTCCCTCATATTTGACTCTTAAACCTACCAGAATCAGAAATACAGAAAAACTTCAAGAAATTCTGGAAATTCACATCACTCAGGAAGCAAAGGTAGACAGATAGCTATGAGTTCGAGACCAGCCTGGCAGGAATCTCTCAAATATGAGACTGGGCTACATAGGGAAATTCTATCTTAAGTAAACAAATATTCGTTGGATGGCAGTATTTGCGTCCTAGGGCTCCTTCTGCCAGCATGGCGGTCATTGCCGTTCTCGTCAGAACTGTGCGACTCTCGCGATGCTCACCTTGAAGTCCTGCTCGTCCTCGTGCAGTAAGTAGTGGGTGACGGAGTCTCCGAACTCGGTGGAGGAGCTGCCCTCTCTCTCTGTGTTCGTGACCTGGACGACCGGACTGCTAGCCTCGTGGCTCCCCAGCAAGAGGCTCAGCGCTTCTCCACTCTCTGTTTTAGCAGGCGATTTCAAATTCTCCTCTGAGATTAAAGCAAGGGAATAAGTAGGTAACGTTTGAGCAGATTACGATGCCGTCGTTGGTCACATTTTTTTTTGTTTTGTTTTGTTTTTTGAGACAGGGTTTCTCTGTCCACATTTTTTTTTAAAGAACTTAGAAATATAAAACTTAGGGAGAGAGGAATGACTTAGCTTAATCAAAACCACGAGAGCCAAGCATTCATGAGGCCCCAAGTTCAATCCCTAGGGCTGCTACCACCAAGCCCAAAATGGTTTTAGAGAAATCAGTATGGAATTTATGGAATAAATAAATAAATAATACTAAAATGAAAGTAATATAAATTATATAAAAATAAGAGGGGGCCCCATTTTAGGAAATGATTCTATAGCCTGATAGCTAAGACATTAACCACATAGCCTTTTGGGAACTAATGGGTATACTGACACCCCAGCCCTCCACGTGGGATGCAGAGTTCCTCCGTGTGGAGTGCAGAGCTCCTGCGTGTGGGGTGCAGAGCTCCTGCCTGTGGGGTGCCTGCCTATAAAAGATGCTCAGGCTGCTGTGTTGAGGCGAGGAAAAGCCCATCACAAGGAAATTGTACCGTTGTCTGTCTCTAGCAACATCAAAGACGCGTCTTCAGGTGGCACTTGCTGTCCAGCGGCTTGAGTGAGATACAGTTTCCTAAAAGAACCAATAGCAGACTGTTGGCCAGTGGCTGCCGTGATACCATCATCAGCATCTATTTCTCTCTAGAGTGCGGAGACGAAGCGGAAGCGGGCCCTGCTCCTAAGGCTTGCCGGACCGATAAACCACTACAGTACCCTAAGGTGGTGATTTCTAGTGAGAAGCCAAATGAGTGGTGTGAGAATTCGGGGGCTCAGAAGAGGCACCTCTTGAGTTTGCCTTGGAGACGAGGGAGGTTTCCTGAGGAGAAATCTGCATGGCGCCTTGTAGAACCAGAAGTCCACCGTGGGAATGATACCAGTTGGGTACCAATGGGTTTTCAGTAAGAAGGCCAGTGAGAAATGCTGAGGGCCTATAAGAAATGCTGGGCGTGTCTAAGGGCCTGGGTTCAGTACGAGGAGGTTCAGTACGAGGCAGGGGGTGTTAAACAGAGCAGTTTAGGCTGGTCTAGAATTATGTAGCCTATGCTGGCCTTGGATTTATGGTAATCCTCTTGTGTTAGCCTCCTGGGTGCTGGGATTACAGGTAACACTGGCTAAACTATCTTAAAAACCCCACCAACTTTTTACAGGTATAAAGCCTATAAAATCCTTTCTAGAAATGTTCATGGCTTTGCCCTGGGTGTTCTGAGAGCACCAAATGCCAGCTGCTGTGGCCCCAGGGCGAGCATCTCACCTGGGCGGGCATCTCACCTGGGTATTTTGAGATCCACAAGTCTACAGTTAAACAGCTGGTTGATAAGCACCAGATTTTCCTCTTCTAGTTGATGAATACAGCATTCCAGTTTTTCTACTTCCTTCCTGTGAATCGAAATCTGTTTGCGGAAGAGGGGATGGGGTGTTGGTACTTACTGGCTTCATTCAGCGACACAGATTTGACTCTGGAAAGGACATGGGCCTGAGGGAAGAGCTCGCATTCATGATTTATAACTGGGTTCTCCTGGTCCTTCTGTGGTTAAGGGGAAGAGTGGGGTGGTTCTCTAGGCCATAAGCAGGCCTGGTGGGTAGTTACTACAGAGCAGAACCTGCCCCTTTATGCCCTCCAGAAGCATGGCTGAACTTAAATATGAGCTAGAGGCAGAGCTAGGAAGACAAGATTCATTTAGCAATATGATGCATTGGTTAGCGATTTCTCTAACAGCGATTATAAATAAGACAATGAAAACACACTGGAATAAGTGATATATGTGGTGGTATTTTTTTAAAAAATGCCTAAAAGTCCTTTCTACCGACCTCTCTATTAGGATTATGTTCTCTTTGGTGCCAGTTCTGAGAAATGCGTATATATGAAATACTTGCCAATTCATTTGTTGTACTAAAACCCTTACATGTACCAGCAAACATATTACAAATGATCAAGATACTAAATTAATTCTGCAATGGGATCTCTTAGCCTTGTGGGCAATGGTGCCGACCGAAGATGGGGTGCTAGAAACCTGGATGGAAGCGGGGAAGCCAGCTCCTCTGGGATGGGGAAGACACAGATGTCGGGATAATGAGAAACGGACAGAAAGGATAACATCTGACCCACATCGTGAGGATGGAGTGGGGCTTTAATGTAGATACAAGTCGTGTCTCCTGGGGGGCAGGAACCAAGTCTACCAGGGCACAACTAAGGGAGGAGTCGGGGACTGAATGAGCAAGTAAGAAAGAGACAAACACTGCCCAAGAATCTGGTTTTCAAATATGAACAGATTTGCCAGTTTGGTTGATGGAGTTCCCATCAGTCTTTGGGACCTTCTGCCTAGGAAGGCTGGCAGTCATGCGCATGCTGCATGCTTCGGCTTTGTTTCCTACGCTGTGATGTAAAGATCTGGCTCGACCTCAGAGGAACCGATGAAATCGCCAGTGACACTCCATTCATTCGGTGAAAGATGGGCTGATCTGTAAGCCTCTTCTGGGCTTGGTGGCCAAAAGGTGTCTGCCATATGGACGGGCAGGCATGTAGGTTTAGGTACGTGGAAGGCCCTGCCAGAGCTTGAATGTCATCGAAGAAGGGGCGGAGGCTGAGGATCCTGCCTGGACTGCTTAGGAGACACTGTGACTCTAAGAAGAAGAACGGCCAGCTTATGTATCGCAGCCTGTATCTGAAGGCGGAGAGGAATATGTTCAAGACCAAGGACGCTCCCATGAAACACATCTGCAGGCCGAAGGCAGGTCGGGCCCACAAGAAGCTCCTGCAGGCCCAAGAGCAGGAAATGCTTCCGGGCCAAGAAAAGCAAAAGACGAAGACATGTAGCCCTGTCTCTGGTCCACATAGTGCCCCAACTTTGCCTTGCTAAGTCATTGCACAGATCAGTCATTAGCATAAGCAACCCTTTATCAATACAAAGAAAACTATCAGAAAAAAAGGTCCATCTGAGGGAAGAACTCCTACAAGTTACTTGGCTGGGCTCTGAAGTCACTTCTCTGCCACCCCAGCAGTGTGAGTTATGTTATACAGGCATCGACATCTGCAGATATTCATGGAAGCAATCAGGACATGGGAGTTAGAACTAAATATAAAATCAAGAGTGGTTGACTGCTGGGAATAACAGAGAAACTGAGTGGAAACAAACAAAAAGCGCAGAAGCTGAAACTCGCTCCTTCGGGCTAGGGGAAGCTGGCTTCTGCTTTGTCACCGGGAGTCAGTGAGAGCTGGGAATCCTGAAGCATCCGTATTTATGAAATACGTGGGCTCTGGTCTGGGCAAGCTTCTGAGATGTCCTTGCGAGTTTTATGTCAACTTGACGCAAGCTAGAGTCATCAAAAAGGAGAGAGCCTAAACTGAGAAAATGCCTTCCTAAGATCAGACTGCAAGCCCATAGAGCATTTTCTTAATTAGTGATTAATGTGGGTGGAGCCACCCCTGGGCTGGGGGTCCTGGGTTCTATAAGAAAACAAGAAGAGCAAGCTATGAGGACCAAGCCAGTAAGCAGCACTCCTCCATGGCCTCTGCATCAGCTCCTGCCTCCAGACATTCCTTTCCTGACGTCCTTTGGTAATGAACAGCAATGTGGAAGTGGGAGCCAAACCAACCCGTCTCTCACAGACGTGCTTTGGCCGTGGGGTTTCATCAAAGCCACCATAACACTAAGTAGGACAGAAATTGGTACTGGGATCTTAGGGTACCGCTGTGACAGCCCTGACCATGTTGTTTGGGGAAGGACTGTGGAAGGGCTTGGGGACTCTGAGCTGGAAAGTCATTGAGTGTTCAGAGCTTGGTGAGCCCTTCTATGGGAGCCTGGAAGATAAGAACGCTGAGCACAATGCAGGCGATGGACGTCTGGCTTGTGAAGTTCCAGAGGGAAATGTACGAGCCATTTAAAGACTCTCCCGCATCTGTTGCGTATGCTGAGACTCTGGGCTCTGGTCAGCTGGAGTTGAAGAATCAGCAGTGATTAGCAAGAGACCAGAACCATAAAGTTAAAATCCTTTGCTTTACTGGGACAGTTGATGCTGGTCAGCTGGAGTTATGAATTTAGTGGTGATTAAGAAGAGACCGGGATCACTGAGAAGAAATCTTCTGGGAAGCCAGCACAATATAGGACACAAAGGTGACCAAGACTCAACCCTTCCCGAAAGACAGCTTCTAACCCAGTCGACACGCCGCCGCTGCTCTTTATCATGGCTCAGACTGCTGGCGGCTTAGAGTTGGGAAGGAAGAGAAACAGTCTCAAACATTTAGGTTCATAGAAAGCCGGTGGTCGGTGTTTAGGGTCTTAGATGTTCAGAGCTGATTAACTTGATTACAAGTTCAAATGCCTTAAGTAAAGGTTTGTTTTAAAGGATGAGAAGGACATTGTAGAGGCTGTACACGGAGGAAAATATAGAACATCGGGAAGATGCCTGGTGTGGGCTGGACATGCATGGGAGGCAGCACACAGTTCTCCAGCGCTTTTCAAAGTTGGTACCAAGATAGCTCTGCAGGGGTTTAGGAGAGTTTATGACATCACTTCCCTCTTCAGAGTATGCAGTAATGTTCACATCTATTGCTAACTCCCTGGGCTTTTGAAATACTAGGGAAACGAATAATCACATTAATTCTCAGATTTCTGGGGTAAGAAACATGAAAGGGTAGAAGAGGTGGAAAACCGCGTTTCCCCAGATACCTAAGAAGTGTAGAGATCAGGACAGACAGTTCAAACTATTTAAACCAGGGATCTAGGGGCCTGATTCAAATGTGTACACTTGACCTTTTCTTCAGCAAGGTCTGTGTGAACCCTATGCCCCTTTGAGATCGCGAGCCTCGGACTCCCTTTGTCTTGTTTCTCTGTGTTAGGGTGGTTAAGTCATTTGGGAATTTCAATTGTCTTCATTTTCCTAATAAATACACGGAATGAAAATGCAGAACAGAAACACTGCACCAAGATGCCCTACACCCTTCTGATGCATCTGATGCATCTGATACAGAGAGAGAATGAAGTGGAAAATTCTCAGAGGTCCCATCCCTAGCAATGCTTTTCAAGTCCTTATTAGCCTTTCTCCAAAGAAATAAATCAATTGTTCTGTTTCTGGCAACTCTTGAATGTAGTGATGAACTTATAATAAGAACTTATAACAAGAAGTAGTTTTCATTAATTTTTGAGTAAACTTAATCATGTCAAAATTAATATTGATCATAATGGAGAAATTAAACCTATTGGATTTCCTTGAAATGCTTTGCCCTTTATTTCTAAGCTCTGTGATTCAATTAAACTTGGCGTTTTCCCTTTTATTTCTGGTGAATTATAAGAAGAAACATGGAATGAACCCAAACATAGTGTGAGGGTTCAGCAGAAAGAGTCAGGCCATCAATACAGCCCTTTTTTTAATCAGCCAGATAAGGAATATTTTAAAAAGTCATTTCCCTTAAATCTAAGATCTGTGACATCGTATGAAATCAAGAGTTGAATAGTTTTTATAATATCATGCTGTTGTACTTAACAAAAGTATAATAAACATTCCCAAATACTCTATAATTATTAACCCACTTGAGTTGTAAATTATTGATCCCTTGCTTTATTTTTTTACTTACTTTTTTATTTTTGAGATAAGGTCTCATATAGAGATCTGGCCTTGAACTTGCTGTATAACCAAGAATGATCTTTAACTTCTAGAACCTCCTACTTCCATCTCAAAGTCTTGTTTAAAGTGGGAAATTCAGTGTAATTATGTGGGAGTAATAGTATAACCTCATATTGACATGATTTTACAGAGGTGACTTGGCTGCTGTTGTCAGGGTGGCCCTGATGTGCACACGCCTCTGCTCCTAGCTCCTCCAGAGGCTGAGGTAGGGAGATGCAAATTGAAGCGATGTGTGGACTACAGAACAAGTTCAGGAGTAGCCTGGGCAATGTTGAGAAACCTTGTCTCAAACACAAAACGGGCTGGGGCGCAGTTCGGTGGGAGTGCTTGCCTGGCATGCACAAGGCTGTGGGGGGGTTAAGGTGGAGCCAAGTGGTCAGACCCTTGCCCGGTGTACACAGGTCCCCAGTTCGGTCCCTAGTGCCCTCTCACACAGCACATCTTGTCAACAATGTCACAGAAACGCTGTGCGATTTGTCTTCTAGTGCTCTAGAACCATTAACTACTCAGACGGGAAACCCAGGAAGAGAGAAGAGGCGAAACCTTAAAAGTCACGTTTCTGTTAGTGTTTCTGGACAGTGAGGAACAAGGAGAAGCTGGAATGAGGAATTTAGCATTCCACAATAGGAATGTCAACTCGAGTGCCTTTCCCAGCTCCACGACCGTCTTTACAGGCAACTAAAGATGGAGGCTCGGAGGTCGGGACCCACACGGGACCCACACGGGGCCCACACGAGGTAATGAGAAAAATGTGTGTCGGAGAATCACAGTGGCTGACTGCCAGCACCCACATGAAGGCTCCTAACTACTTGTAACTTCAATCCCATGGGATCTGCTGCCCTCTTCTGGCCTATCTATAAGCGTCGGGCACACATGTCGCCCACATTAAAAAAAAAATAAAAATAGATTTTTTTAAGTAATGAGTTTTGTTTCATATGTAACATGTAAGCACAGGATGGATAGCTGACTGTGTCTAAATATAAAGAGTTTTTAGGAGCGGGAGAGTGCTTGAACTAGAGACACCTAGAGAATTCAGAATTAATAAGGTGTCCAGTGACTTTATGACCGCGAGGAAGAGTCCTGGATGGTTAATAGTTACTTTTGCTATTTTGAGACCTGACTGTAAGAAGAAAAAGGGCTGATTTGGGTCATTGTTTGAAGAGACGAGTGGCTCGTGTAAAGGTCACCTGCCCAGGAAAGCACGGTCGCAGGTGCTGGAAGCAGCTGGTGACGTTCAGCTCGCTTCCAGTAGAGGCCCCAGCCATGAAACG
>NC_022023.1:6513747-6532821 GCF_000317375.1 Microtus ochrogaster
TGCCCACATTCAAGATGGATCTTCCCGCCTCACTTAGCCCAGTCTAGAAACTCTCTTCTGGATACCTAGGCTTGTGCCTGCTAGATGATTCTAGATCCTGTCACGGTGACTGTATTAGCCATCATGGTTCCAAACCTGTCAACATGATACACAATGTGTGCCCAGCCTACGACTCCGGAAGATCATCTATCGCGTCCCTTTGAACGTCCGAACTCACTGCCAAAGGACAGAGTCTGGGTTACCTTTCAGAAGAAAGACCCTGAGTTTGTGTGGAGGAGAAGGGGAAAGAGTCTGGCTTAAGGGAAGCAAAACCAGGTAAGGCATCCCTGACAGATGGGGTGTGCTTGCTGAGGGCCTGGAGGAGGGCGTTGCAGAGAAGCGATTGGTCAGGATTTGTGGGACGCGGAGGCCTTCTGGAAGTGGATACTGAAAAACACATTCGGGACTTCCAAGGTCCTGATTTGGGTGATGGCATAACCGTGGGGTCCTTCACGGGGACAGACACAGAGTGGGACCAGAAGCAGTTTTCAGGGAAACAGGCAGCTGTTGTCAATTCAAGAGTTGGGAGATGCCTGCGGTGAGCGTAGCCGGAGTCGCAGCTGGCTGATGAGTGCGTGGGTTTGGAGCCTGGAAATGACGTCATTTCTAATCTGCCTGCCTTTTAAGCCTGAAACACAATTATCCTCAGGCGACTCTTCCCTGGAGGTTAGGGAAGCCAGCGCTTCCTGTTTCTCTCTGTCTTGGTATGCTAGCTTGTGCTGTGAAGTGTACAGTTCAGTGAATTCCTGAGGATAACTGAGACGTAAATATCACAGCCCTTGAAATTCTGGGAATACGGTTTTGTTTTGTTTTGTTCCCTTTAATCTAGTTGAGTGGAGGCTAGAATTCCAAGTTCAAAAACGTTCTCCACCTGAACTTCATTATCGACCCCCGTGCTGGTTTACTGCTTCCCGGTTAGGCCGCGTTTGCGTTCTTAGCAACCAGGGATGTCTTCTACTGCTTCGCTGGTGACTCGGTCAGCTTATCTTTCTAGAATTCATGTTTCTGGGATACTGTGCCTCTTACATTGGTGATGTGTCTCTCCCTGACCTGACAGAATGAACTCCGCATCTTGTTTTATATTTGATTGTTTTGGTCTTGAAGGATCCCGTTTTATAAATAAGATGGCCCTCAGATTTTTTGATCATATATATAAAAGCCCCTTTTCAATTCTGAAGTTCCCTCAGACCTTTTAGGGACTGCTTTTATTACTAGTTCTTGCTTCTGCTTTCCTTGGTTTCGCCTGGTTTTTCTCTTCCACTGCCCAGTTGTTCTTAGTGATCCTTCGGTCATATTAAGAAGGTCTAAGGCAGCGGTTCTCAACCTGCTGATCGCGACCCCTACAGGGCTTGCCCGAGACCATCTGAAAACACATATTCCCCATGGCCATGGCCGTAGGAACGGAGACACTGTTTCTTTATCCATCTCAGGTGGGTCTGCCGGCCTGAATATCCTCCAGTTCCTGGATCTATATTAAAGGGTTGTAGCCTCAGGAAGGTTGAGAACCACTGGTCTAAGGGATGGTGGTGTTTTCTCCACCACTGCATGAACAGGATTGTTTTCATCCCAAATTTCTCCTCACAAAGAGAGAGTAGATTCAAGGCTGAAAATAAAGTCAAGTCAGGGCAGGAGGACTATTGAGGAGTGAGAAATCAGGAGTAGCATATTTAGATTGTGTCCTCATGAATATCACACTTGGAAACATAGAATCTTTGCATATAAACGCCTCATATCTATGCTAGAAACTGTGCATCGTTATGTATTTTAGCTCTGTTGTTCACATCTGTCTTTCATTGCTTTGCTCATCAATAAGATAAAATGTATTGAAAGATTAAAAAGAAAAGAAACTGTATCAGATGATTTCAGTGTTCTTGGGGGAGAGCCTGCAGGACAGCTGCTTTGTTCTGTGCAAAGGAAATGGCACCGAGTCCCAGGGATGCTCACGGTTCTTGTTTCTGCTTCTTTTCCTTTCTCTGCCACCTACAGCTCATACTTTCTCTGAGCAGAGGCTCCCCTACTTCCCAACAGACTGAGTTATGCACTTCCCACGGAGCACACTTACAACATCTGCACCAAATGTTATCTGCCACTTAACAGCTTACTTTCATGCCCGTGTGTGTGTGTGTGTAAATCTCCCCTGCTAGTTCACTACACCTGGTGTCTCTGCAGATGGATTCTTTATTGTATCTCTGCAATTTTATTGCAGAGGTGCCTTAAGAGAAGCAAGAGACATCTTGAGCCACAATACAATCCGCAGTTTTGTATAACTGCTTCTAAACTAAAAGTGTAGAGGAGTCTGTTTATGACTCACCCCCTCAATGAGTAAGCATATCTATATTCATAGACTTTCCTTAGCATTCATTCATTTAATAGCTATTTTCGATAAGCAAAGATTATTTTTCAAGTACTGTAGACATAGAGTTAAAAAGGTATAGCCTGCTCTGTGTATTAGGGACACAGGTCATGAACAGAGTTTCAGTGTGTTTTAGCACGAATTCAGCAATGCAAGAAAACCCTGGGGAAACTGGAGCTCTCAGGATGTCCTGGGAGCAATATGAAATGACTCACAAGGAAATTGGTCATCAAAGTCTGCATCTAAAGGAGGAGTTAGGTTTCCAGGCAGTGAGGGGACAGATGTCCTAGAGATTGGGACAGAGTGACTTGCGTGTACACTGTGAGGAGAACGGGGCAGTTCCAAATAACAAGGACTCCTCACATCAAAGCAGTGACAGTGTAGAGCCTGCTATAGAAGTCCTGACTGACTGTCCACACCCAGCAAACTGCCACACAGCCTGGCCCAGGGAGCAGGTCCCCGCTCAGCAGACAGGTTGGAGAGGGACAGGTCCTTCAAGGAAATCTTGATCACAGGCTATACTGTGGGTTTGCGTTGGACCACAACACAATATCCTACAGATCAGAGTCCCTAGTGTAGGGAAAAGACCAGAGCACCTCCTCCAGGGCTGAAGAGCAGAGGGAGCTGGGATGTAAAGGGAACCACAGGGGTCTAAGTGCGAGCCCGCCACCGGCTTGCCAAAGGTAATGTAAGCCATTCTGCCCTGGGCATCAGGTCAGGGCAGGGGGAGGAAAGGAAGTCTCAAAGGCTGGACACAGTTCCAAAGGATGATGTGTTACCCAGGGGTGACTTAAGCTAGGAGCCGGAATAATCCTTTAGCTTTGCCCACAACCCAGCAGGAGGCAGGCTCACGAGAAACACTAGCCTGGATTCAGGACACAGTGAAGCTGTGGTGTACAGTGTGGATTAAGTCTCCAAATTATTACTGGTTATTATTGAGATTATTTATGGCATTTGTTGAGTAACGACATTCCTTTATGCCAGTAAAAAGTCCTTGCTTGTCTAAATGACTTCAACCTTATAATTAAAGGTCATTGCCAGTTCCAGAAAAAGAAAATAGGGAGAATTATTTGGACACGTTCTACTTACTTCCTTTTTCAGCCAGTCATTTTCCCAGATCTCTCGGTAGTTGCTCTTGTCGATGAACCTCACAGCATTCTACGAGGAAAGTTTGCATGAAGGAAGACTCGTCATAGGTGACACACAACGTCAGCGCTGGTGGGACGGGGTTTGTCTCCACCTTCGTTCTAATTTCGTCTTGAACCACATCCCCAGCCTGATATTCACAGTCCTACCCACAGGACTGTTACAGCAGATGACAGTGTTTCTTGGTGAGATGGTTTCATGTAAATATCGTGTTTCAAATCCAACACTCAGCTGCTAAAGGACAAACGCTCTTTGTTAAATATATTAACCATATAAACCATATGTAACCAATAGCTTACATTTATACTAGCATAAAATATCATTAATTTTTTAGACTATTTATTTTATTTTATGTGTACAGATGTTTTGTCTACGTGGGTATGTGTTCCATGTGTGTGCCTGGTGCCCAAGGAGGTCAGAAGAGGGCACAGGATCCCTTGGAATTGGGGTTGTGGATGGTTGTGCGCTACCATGTGGGTGCTGGGAATCAAACCCAGGTCCCCTGTAAGAGCAACGAGTGTTTTTAACAGCCGATCCATCTCTCTAGACCCTTCTGGGTTTTTCTCCCTCTAAAATATCATCTGAACAGAATCTGAAGGAGGTCCTGACTGAGATTAGTTGGCTTGTTGCTTAATTCACTAACAGTGGGGCAATGTTTTCTAACTTTAGCTATCTATCAGAACCTAATTAAAACTGGGAAAGCCACAAGCCAGGGCAATATTTCAGAGCAATTGTGTTAGCATTTCTGTGGGTAGGACCAAGGCCCCATGGGGTGAGCACATGAATTGCTTGTCTAGTTAAGACTGCACAACACAGAACACAGGAAGGTGCAGAAGCCAGTGACTAGGCTGAAAAGTCACCGAAGCCCTCGGGTGACTAAGCCATGCTCTGAAAGAGCTCTGAACTGAGTCTGGATCCTTCCACGTTTTCTGTGCGAGTCCCTGTTCTATATGGCACCATCCCGTTAGCACGTCTCTACAGCTTTAAGGATTGCTGGGGGATTTAACTGTCAGATGAAAGCTTGGGGCCATCCTCGAGAAGAGCATTTGACATTACAAGTATGTTCTGTTTTATTTTGTCATGTGATGTCCACATAAGCATTTTAAAGTCATTTAAACTGTGGTCAGATCACTTCAAGATGGATTTCACCATTTCATCAGAACAGACCAACCACTGATCGGTTCCCCATAACCTCTGTCTCTGTAAATCTGCGGCTGTCAGGCAGACAGGAGAATGACACGGAAAAGCAAGGAGACCAGCGGGGATTCATGAGTGTCACAGCTGAACTGCTGACAGGACTTCTGAAAACATCAGAGGCTTGGGATTCTGAAGAAAGGGTGGGGTTTAAACACTCTGTGTGTGTGTGTTTGTGTGTGTGTGTGTTGGGGGGAAGTTAGACATTCTGTGAAAAACACAGTCATGAGAAAACAGATACTTGGAAATTTCATCTTGAAATGTGATTGATTTGTAGCCCAACTTCTTTCTTTGGTGAGACACAGCCCCCCACCCCCACCCCAGTTGTCGTAGAATTTGGTTTGTAGAACCAGGCTGGCTTCGAACTCACAAAGATTCATCTGTTCCTTCCTCCTTTACTGGGACTAAAGATGTGACACCGTGCCTGACTTTGTAGTCAAAATTTTTAAAAGACCAATGTAGAGTGTACTTTCCCAGGTTTAGATGTGTGAAGAATCGCTTTTAGACAAGTTATATTTCACTCAAAACACGTATTCTTAGTATTTCACTATAACCATATGCTACTTTTAACATAACTGACCAGTGAGTCACTTGCTCCTACCTAAATAAGCTTGCTTAACCCTTACATGCTGTATTTAGGGTAGATGTCATGGTGTCTGCTCTATGCATTAGAAGACAGAGGTCTGGGGAAATGGAGTAATGGATCCTGTTTTGCCGTTCCCAAGTGCTGGGACAGCACAGCTAACTGCCAGCTATGCGAACCAAGGCTTTTCTTTGTTTGGTGGAGGTGATGGTGTTTTCATGTTTGTACTGTTGTGAATCAAACCCCAGGCTGTGCACATGCAAGGCAAGTGCTCCGTCGCCAAACTACATCCGAATCCCCATGCTTTCTTTCTGAGTCAGGGTCTGGCTATTTAGATCATGGTCCTCCTGCCTCGGCCTTCAGCGTGCTGGGCTGACAAGCATGTACCACCATGACCTCAAGCAGGCGTATACCGCCCATGACCCTCAAACAGGCATGTATGCCATGGCTTTCGGTGATAAACCACATGAATGAGAAAGTTTGCTGTGTTCTAAGAGAACTGGCACGCACCTGTGTGGCCCATTGCTTCCTCTGGTCCAGCTGTATCAGAGTTTCTGTGATTATTCGCTTTCTGGCATCTTCTAGAGTGATTTTATACTGTTCTTTAAAAAGAGATTGCAAGCTTCAGTGGGGCCAAAACTGTGGTGTTCAGAGGCTTTCCTTTCCATGGCCCTCCTCCCTCTGCACACACATCTCACCCCAAACCCAAATTCCCACGAATGTATTTTTTTTCTGAAACATTTACTTCCTCTGATTAGAAGACATGCTCCAACAATTTGCTAACACCTTAGTCTGAATTGTCTAAGGTTGCCAAGGTTTGTATTTTCAAAGGATTCCCTGTGCAGACGGGGAGTTTGAAACAGCAACTTGTACAGCCTCTGTCCCTTGGGTCACCCGGGATTGGATGATGCTAACTTCACAGCAGGCACATGGAGACTTAATCATCTGGCTGGGTCTCATGGTGTACATCCGACTCTAACTAGATTACCAGTGTTCTGGGCATGTGGGTCCCTGTGCGAGGAGGACACAGTGAGGAGGGGGAGGGGGCTGAAGACTGAAGGCCTGTGCTGAGCATCCTACAGGCAGGGGTGGAGGGCAGGCAGGACTCCTATCCTCTGGGCTGTTCGCTCTTTTTCTTTGTTTCTTTGTTTCTTCCTTCCTTCCTTTCCTTTTTTTTTTTTAAATAAAAGATTTGTTTGTGACCAGGTCTACATGTTGCAGCACACATGTGGAAGTCAGAGGATCGCTCTGGGAGTCGGGGGACCAGGTCTACATGTGTCAGCATGCCTGTGGAGATCAGTACCCTTCCACCTTGTTTTTGAAGCCGGGTCTCTTGTTTCTCCCACTATGCATAGGAGGCAATTCTCCTGTCTCAGCCTCTCTCCCAGGAAGAATGCTAGGATTAGAACTTCAGCTGTAATCTAGTTTTCATGCTTAGCATCGGAAAGACATCGTAAAACCTGGAATTGGATAACATAGTTGTTCTTTGCTATGAATTATCCAAAGTGGATAACCAAATATATTCTGAAGGTCAAGTTCCATTGCTGTATTAATGCTGAAAAAGCAACACTAACGTGTTATCTTGTTTAAACTCCAAATAGCATCCTATGGATTGCTTTTCCTTAAAAACAGAGAAGAGCGTTCAGCCCAAGGGCTACACTGAAAAATCTCGTGGCTGATTTTGTGGTTCAGTTGGTACTTTCTGTAGCGACTACCCTTACTAACCACTCCCTGTTGAAGGCAGGGGTGTGCAGGAGTGTCCTTGGAGGAGTTTGAGACGCCACAGGTAGGTTCTTGAGAGACTGCGTTTGTGCTTCAAGACTTTAGCTGTCCGATATATTGTGGTCACTTCCGAGAAGCTGATGCTGGTTGGCCAACACTGTGCCTTCCTGTTGTCTCTGACTCTGCTTTGTTTCCCTATCCACCGCCTATGGGAGTCTGGGGTGTGATCGTTTACTCGTTTGACTGATCCTATCTCAAGCTCACTCCTATCCCTGGTCCTCATTGACAGCAGAGGCCAATTCTCCTGTCCTCAGAGTGTTTGTCTAGGGTCTCTGGAAGACTGCCTTCCCTGTCTCCTGCGATATTGCATCTCTAGTCCTTTGATGCAGGGGACACAGAGTCCATTAAAACTGCTAACTTTTCCTTTGGCCCTTGGCCTTCACTCAGTACCCACCCACCCCCGCGGGTGGGGTTAGGACTCAAGCGCCGGCTCACAGCTGGTTTTTCTGTTTTGATAATGAACTTATCAAATGCACTTGGGGAGTGCCCTGACTTTCCGCCTGCTCAACACGGGGGCCTTCTATTAGATTTGAACGAACTCAGTCGCGACTGACCTGACATTTTCTCGGCGTTTTCTTTGACCGTGTTGATGTCGTTCTGTAAGGAAGCGATGAGCTGAGCGTGCTGTGCGCTTCCTACGTTCTTGTACTCCTCCCAGTACTCTTTCTCACCGAGCTTCTCGAGGAACAGTTTCTCCGCATCATTTATTTGTCTGCGCATCTCTGTTGGAAAGTAAAGCAAGGCACATGCCGTTTCCGTCATCCCCGGAACCGGCACCGAGCATAGTCTGCGTCCACAAAGTTAGGGGCTGATGCGAAAATGCAATCAGAAATACTAGTTGTGCAATTTCAGGGTAGCTAAATGATCAAAATGATTAGATATCCTTTATGACAAATCTAAGTAAGATTAAACTTTCAGCTCTAAAGGGGATGCATGGTTTAGGAGTATGTAAATGGATAATTATATATGCATAGGAACCACAAACTTAAATCTATGTCTGTTTCATAAGGATCCTTGTTCGTTCACGTCTTCACATCTTATGATGGCTTTGTGAAATGAGTTTAATTTTCTATTTTGTGCTGTATGGGTATTTGTCCTGGTACCCGAGGAGGCCAGATGGCATCAGACCCTGTAGTTATGGATGGTTGTGGGCCACCATGTGGGTGCTGGGAACTGAATCTGGGTCCTCTGAGAAACACAGGCAGTGCTCTTAACTGCTGAACCAACTCTCCAGCCCCCCAACCTACAATTTCATGTATAGAGTGGCGTTTTCCAGTCATCGATGCCTCTGGGCAAAAATGATTTCAGGTCCTTTGCAGAGTATAACCCTGAACTTCTAATCCCCTACCCCGAGGAGATTACAGGAATCCACCATGCTCAACTTTGACAGTCACTTTTATCAATCAGTCAACTGTCTGATTCAGTCATCAAAATTTCAGTTTTTGGCTTTTCTTTTGGGAAATGCTAGCATCCGGCAGTCAGAGACACGTCTTCTCCCATTCTCTCACACCGTAATACTGTGGAGTGAAAGATGAGGTCTCCGATTAAACACACACAAACACTGAACGAGTCAAACATAACCGTCTGGGCCTGTCCCCGTGCACCTGCTAATGTGATGTCTTATTCAGTTCGTGGGCACAAGTATAATACTCCTGAGGGTCTGTATGTAGGACGCAGTGCCCAGAGCCACGCAGAGTGAACCTCACAACGGCTTAGCTCGCTCCTCACACTACCTGATTTGAAAGTCTCTTGAAGGCAACACTGTCCTAATCACCCCTGCAAATCCGGCCTTCTTACACCTGGCAATCAGCTGCTTGGCTCAGTAAATGTTTACTTACAAGATGCCCTGAATCCAGAAGTCTAAGGGACCCTGGGCGTGGTTTGCCTATATATTTATATATAATCATAAATCGCCGAAATGGTGCCTGTTAATGTCACTGAACAGCTATGAAAACCAGATGGGCAATTGTCCTCCCATTTGACAGATTGCTACTGTCTAAATCCCTGCTACCTTGACTCTTAAGGGGAGGATTGGTAGATGTCATTGAAGCTTTGCAGAGAGGTGAATATACCAGCTGGCTCACTTTGACTCCCGTTTCTTTCTAGTAACACACACACACACACGCATATACACAGAGGTTTTTTTTTTTTTTTTTTTTTTTTCAAAGGAAAACCTGAGACCTAGTGGGCAAGAGGTCCTGGATACAGCCAGGCAGCCTTTGCCCTTTCTGTGGCTTGCTGCTATGAGGAACGCCCAGCTCAAGCTGGGTTTTCATCCTCTTGAATATGTTCTAGTTAAGAGCTGGGGGGCAAAGACTCCTGCAATGCTCCCCAGATCTTCCTGTGCACCCGCCATCCCCAGGAACTTGTAAACAATTCAGGTTCTGCCATCCAAGTACTAACCAGGTTGAGCTCTGCTTAGCTTCCGAGATCAGACTCGACTGGGTACATCCAGGGTGGGACGGCTGTAGTTCTCCACTGCTGATGGCTTCTGGCGGGGGCGGGCAAGGACTCGGTTTTCTTTAAGGGCTAGCCCCTGGGAGTTTGACTATGCTCTAGTGAGTATGGGGGCAACACAGGTTGAACTTGTTTTTCTTTCCTTTGTCTTCTGTCTTAGGAGGGGAAGTCACAAGGGTGTATGGAGGGACAAACTGGGGGGACCGGAAAATGAGTGTGACCAGGGTACATGATGTGAAATTCCCAAAGAATCAATAAAAATATTATGTTTTTTATAATAAAATAAAATGCAGGCGATGATTCAGCAGGCCTGGGCAGGGCCTGAGAGTCTTAGATTCTAAGAAGTTCCGTCCTGAGCTACTGAGCCTGATCCACCTCAAAACAAGGTCCTGGCATGCAGGTGGCTGTCACAGACGATCTTTCCTGAGGCAGCTGCTGTGTCCCCTTCCCTCCCTTCCTCCGTGTCTGTGGCATTCCCTCTTCGGAAGCCCCACACGTCTGGCCTCCTCCCTGCACTAGTATGTCATCCAACTTGCCCCCCTTTTAGTATGTATCCTGCTTGTCTTTGATATCAGCTCGACACAAACCAGAGTCATTTTGGAAGTGGGACCCTCAGCTGAGAAAACTCCCCCACCAGACTGATGTGCGGGAAAAGTCTGTGGTAAGTTTTCTTGGCCGATGATCGAGGTGTCCAGCCCACTGTGGGCGGTGTCATCACTGGGGTAGTGGTCCTGAGCCAGCCATGAGGGGCAGGTCAGTGAGCAGGACCCTGTCATGGCCTCTGCTTCAGTTCCTGCCTTGAGCTGTTGTCCTGACGTCCTTCACTAATGGACCTGAGAGCCATCAGCGGCAGTGAACGCTTTCCTCCCCAAGCCGCTCTTTGTCGCCGTGTTTTGTGACAGCCATAGAAACCTGAAGACAGCATGGCACCCCTGTGCCTCGTAACTCTGTACTAACAGGCACACCTCAACTGGGGCCATTGCCAGAAAGTAATTTAGCCACCTGGGCAGTGGTCATGAGGTCATTGCCATCTCAAGGGACCATTGTTAAAGTGGTTTTGGAAATGTCAGCGAGACGTGTAGGGTGAGAGAAATGGGATAAGAAATGTGCACATCAAAACTACACGTGTGATTTCCCAGACGGGTCACGTGTTTCCCGTAGTAGCACGTCTTGTGTCGTCTATTGCCTTCCCTAGAACCGCTTGCCGAATTCCCCTTTCCCAATTCCAAGCTCTCGTTCTCCAATCCAACATGGGAACTTCATTCCTTTAGATTGGGGGAGGGGCATCCATAATTATATTCTCTTTGTGGTGCCCAAATCTAAAGCAAAGGTAAGGTCAATGGAGCCCTTCAGCAATGGAACCGCATAGAAAGGGAACAACCCCCTGGGAGAGCTCAGGACTCAGGACACAGTTGGGGTTGAGGAGCAGATGGATTTCACTCCTCTCAGGGCCCCTGCAGGCTTCATTCCTTCCTTCTCCTGTTTCCACCCCTCGAGGGACTGGGACCGTGGTCCAGATGATGCAATTGGAAATACAGTCACGCTCTTTCCACATGTGGAAGACAAAGGCATCAAGTCCCGAGCGCGAATACAGCATTCACTGGCCTTTTCCAAGTTGCTAACCCACCTTTCAGGTTTTGCTCCTGGTCTCTTTCAAACTTCCACTTTTCCTTCATGGCCTCTTCCACATCCTCCCTTGTCACGGGCGGCACTCCCTCCGACTTCTCCTCGCTCAGTTCTTTCAGGAGGTTCTTCACATGCCACTTCTGCTCCTCTTTCAGGCGTCTGTTCTGCCGGAGAAACCATCAGTGCCTAAAGACACCTGCCCGTTCTCCCAGCACACAAGCGTGACCCAAGACTTGCAGAGCGGGAAGAAGCATTTAATTAACCAAAGTATACAGCGCTGCCTCTAAGAGCTTACAAGACGTGTAAGATTCCGAATCAAACAGACTCTATTAGTGCAACAGCGAGCAATAGGTTGCTGTAATTTTAAGAATATGCTGCCAGTTTACCAGATTACTTGCACGCAGGCTCCATGAACGTTTAAACCAACTCTTGAAGCTAATGTTTCTGAACTTCCCATCAACCCTGCTCTCTCTAGTCTCTCTACCGTGTGAGAGGCTGTGTGCTGGGCACTCGTGTGATCACTAACGAAACAGAAAGAAGTCCTGCTTTTGTGGGAGCTCCGTCCTTCCTCGCTTTCATCACAGATGACCCTATTTCATGCTCTTCTTGTAGGATGATGGTGGATTCAGCACATGGAACTTGACATTTGGAATAAAAACCATGGTCTTCTTGTGGGTGTCTGATCCATGCTGAGATGGATATCCAACTGACTTAAAGTTTATTCTTGCCATGGTTGTCTTACTGTGTGCATTGAGGAATCAAATGAGCGAAGGAATCCCATTCTAGCCTGCCCCAATTATCTATTGTTATCAATAATTAATTATCAATGTGAGTCGTTCACAATGAAGTCAGTGGCACCAGAAAACGGCTTGACTTCACGAGAGAACACAGGAACAGCAATATAAACAACTGCACAGGTAAATCTGGAACTTACGTAATAATACTTTTTGAAATTATTTTATTTGAAAAACTATGTAGAGCAATAACATAGACCTACATTTCATTACCTACCAATCAATCCCAATTTATACCGTGTGTTTTCTGTGATAATATGTCTGAGGGGGGAGGGCATAGAGCAACCCCTTTGTATGTTATTGAGACTGACTTGATATTAATTTAAATTAGGGTGTTAAGTAGAATCCTCAAGAAAGTCCCTAAGAAAATAACTAAAATGTAACAACACAATGATAGTTAGAAGGGTACACTAGAAAACGTGGAACACAAAAGACAGTAATGGAAGAAGAAAAGTAAACAGCACATGAGACAGAAAACAAAGAGCCAAAGGTGGGTGTGGGGGTACACGCCTGTAATCCCGGTGCTTGGAATGGAAAGGGAGGAAAGAGATGTTTCAGTCCTGAGCAGCTAAGCTTCCCTACCCACGCCTGATGTAGGAGCGCAGGTACCAGCTAGCGGAGAATGCGCGCTAACCACGGAGAATGCAGAGATTGCACACTAGCCACGGAGAAAGCACACTAGCCACGGAGATTGCAGAGAATGCGCACTAGCTAGCGGAGATTGCTCACTAGCCACGGAGAACTCACTCTTGGTTCAGGCCTTGGGTCACACCGTGTGGGCTCAAACATATTGACAAGGCTCTTGTCACTCTCACTGTCCGCCTGTGCCTGTTCTAATTCTTGTCACAAGTACTGACTATTGTAACAACACCGGAGTCACTGTCGTATCTCCAGAAGTTTGCCAAGTTCCACAGAGCAGTGTAGAGTGTATAAGAGCTCTCATTTTACACTCAGGAAACTGAGGCTGATGCCAGCACTAGAGAGTTTGTACAGTCAGGATGCAAACTCGGGACTCCGACTTCAGATTCCCTTAAAATGTAAAGATACAGCCTTTACAAACAGAACTTAAGCCGGCTGTGGTGCACATGGGTAATGTCGGCATTTGGGAGGCTGGGGTAGGGGAATCTTGAATGGGTTAAAGGCTAGACTGGGTGGTATAGTGAGATTTTGTATGTGGAGGGCAGATAAACAAAAAGTCAAATAAAATGTTAACCGTGGAAATTTCCAGACCATTCGAAGTCAATTGGTGAAGGATGGACTGTCTTGGTTCTCCTTGTGGCTGTGATGTCTGAGGGCAGAACTTCAGTTTGTTACTGTTTTCTGCTTACAGATATTATTTCTGTTGTGATGGGCATAGCCAGCATCCCTGTGCTATTCATATTAATTTTATATATAAACTTTGAATAATTATATATATAAAATTTGAATTACCATGTATGTATGTATGTATGATTGTGTATGGCAAATGCCACAGAGCACATGTAGAGATCAGAGGACCATTTGTAAGATTTGGTCTCTTCATCCACCGTGTGGCTTCTGTGGATCAAACTTGGGTTGCCAAGCTTGGTAGCAGGTACCTTTACCTTCTGGCTGAGCTGGTGACCCTTAACCCAACTTTTACAGAACAATCTTTAAGTATGTCATTAGTAATTTTTAACAATTGAGATTATATTGTTCTAAATGCATTGGCATATGTACACTCTGGGAAAAGCTGAAGCTAAGATTCGGAGACGGAAAAGCGAGAAGCAGTGTTTTGCAGTTTGGATAAATAAGGAGTCCAACGGTAAACGTGATTTCTAGGGTATCTGTCCTCATAATCAAAGCAATGCCCAGTGCCATGGGAACGGCCATGCCTGCTTGCCTCGCGTGCATGAAGAAACCTAATAAGTGGTAAGTCAGTCAGCTCCAGCACTGAAGCTACGTTTTGTCATGACGGGCCGCTGTCTGGCCCACATGCTCAGTGCCTGCCGATGGCTCCAAGCCGTACTCACCCTGTCTTGGTACCTTTGGTTCTTGTCCCTCAGCTTCCTGATCTGAAACATGAATCTCTCCACTGCGTTCTCCTTTATTTCGCGTCTGAGAAGAAGCAGAGGGGTGTGGGTTAGTAGCTCAGGGAAGGGTGAGGAGGCTACACTTTAATTTTAAACTCAATTATCAAATACCTTCAAAAGCCGGATTAGAAGTTAGAATCGCCACTATAAGATACATTGTGTCAGGTTGGTTTTTCTTTTCTTTTTTTCTTCTTTTGTTTATGGAGACAAGGTTTCTCTGTGTACCTGGAGCATAGCTTACCACTCACTCTGTGTACCTGGAACAAACTTGCCAGGTTGGCCTTGAACTCACATAGACCTGCCTGCCTCTGCCTCCCAAGTGCCTGGTGGTTTGTTTGGTTTTGAGATTGGGTCTCACTGTGTAGCCCTGGCTGACCTGGAACTTGCCATGCAGACCACGTTGGTCTTGAACTCAGAGAGATCCTGCTTCTGGTTCCTGAGTGCGAGAATCTAAGGAGAGCTAGTGTTTCCTGTCTGTTTAATTCATTAATATATATTTCGGTTGAATGTTAAGCCTTTAAAAGAAACATTCTTGTTTTTGTTTCATAGATATAATTTATATTTTAATTCTCTCTAATCCAGTTTAAAGAAAACCTAGGAAAGAGGACACGGAACACATGCTTTCTAGATGTTCGCATCCAGAGATGTATGTAGAATTCTAAAAGCATTCAGACAAAACAGAAACAAAAACAAAGATCAAACAAGATTGCCAGAGGCAAGCGCGTCTTGGACCGCTGGGGTAACCCAGGCATGCCCACCAACTCAGTGTTTGTTAGTCTGTGTTCTTTTCTAAGGATTAAAGCTTCCCTGTCACAAACCATCTCTTTAGCACCCACTAAGTATTTATGGACCATTTGTGCATGTGAAAAACAGAGCAGGAAGGCTCAGGTACAGGGAATTGATGGCCATTAGAAGTGCTTGTGCGTTTCCTATTTCTGGATGAGAGTAAATCTTGGACCTCTAAGTCTGAGATTGAAGTAAGGCTATAAAAATCACTTCACCCAAAATTCCTGCTTTAGTTCAAAATAAAGCACACAGTTTTAAATCTTGCTTCTTAACCATTTCTTGCTTCCTTGGTCATAGGCAGGTCAAATCTCAGGACCTAAAATCTCAAGCTGTCAGATAAAGAAAGTCATACCCAGCTCTATATATTATTCTATGGAAAAATTAAGAACTTGCACACAAAGGGTATGCTCAGAGAGTGCTCATAAATTCTCATTGAATCTGACATACTATCAGCACTTTCTCCAAAATCTAATTGTATTTATGATCTCGTATAGGGGAGAGAAAGCTAAGACTCCTCCCTTCCAGATGACGAGAAAATGTGAAATAAAGTTAAGAATCACACAGCGGCCTCCACAAAAGACGTCAATTTGAATACCAAGAATGCTGATTTAGCCCTGCTTTCCCATTGCCCGCTCCCACCCCCCCCCCCAGTGCACATAACTGCTTTTGCCATAATTCACTCTTCTGTAAAAGAGATTAGGAGTGGTAAGAGATGCCTGACTGACATGATTGATGCCTGATGACATGATTGAGACTGACAGCCTCGGTTTGATCCAAAGACCACACTCACACGCTCACGCACACACGCACACACACGCACGCACACACAGGCTAAATGGGTGTCTAAAGAAGGTCAAAGGAGTTGTGCGCCACAGCTCATCAGTCTCAAACCATTTCTGCTGTCCTGCGTTCCCTTTCAGAGACTCAGTGGCTGCCGCTTGGCCCCACGCTGCCTTGGGAATCACAGAGATGGTTTAGAACGAGACCTTCATGACCCTTGTCTTCAAGGAGTGCAACCTTGTAGATGTGGAACGAGTAAACGCACAAACAATGTTTGCCCGTTGTGGTGGATACTTTGTAGGACCAGGAGACAGAGAGTAAACAGAAGGGCTGCCGTTCTACCCGACTGGAAAAGGACTCTGACTAAGTAAGGCTTTTACTTCTGATAAGAAAAGAATTTCTGTGGAGAGATGGTGGCACACGCCTTTAATCCCAGCACTCAGGAGGCAGAGGCAGGCGTATCTGTGGGAGTTCAAGACCAGCCTGGTCTACAGAGCTAGTTCCAGAACAGGCTCCAAAGCCACAGAGAAACCCTGTCTAGAAAAAAACCAAAAAAAAAAAAAAAAAAAAAAAAAGATATGGATACACTAAAAGTATTCTTTGTTCCTCTGAAATTCTAATTTAATTACTCAGCTTGTGTTTTTATTTGTCACATCTGAAAAAAAGCCTACAGCCTTTACCCTCTGAGCATTTAGGAGCAAATGGCTGTGGGTTTTGAGTCCTGCTGATCCTGCGCTGAGCAACGCTGATGACTGAGGCCTAGCAGCAGTTCTTAGAGAAGTCCCAACTCTTTTCCCGCGTCCCTGCCCCCTTGTGGAAGTCACGGCAATTGCAGGTCTAACTTGGACTTTGTTTTCTGCACGTGCCACCATGTCTGGCTTTTAAAGGTTCAGGGATGTTACAAAGCACAGTGGCATTAAGTGCCAACTCCCTCCCATACTGTTAAATGTTACTGGTGTGCAGATTTCCCCTTCCGTGCAATATCACTGAAAATTTTATGTCGAGGACAAACTTATGTGCATGGGTATTTTGCCAGCATGCATGTCTGTGTACCACTTGCGAGCCTGATGCCCATAGAGATCAGAAGGAGGGGTCAGATCTCCTGGAACCGGAGTTACAGATGGCTGTAAACCACCATAGGGGTGCAGGACTAAAACCCGGGTCCTCTGGAAGAGCAGCCAATGTTCTTAACCTCCAGAGCCATCTCTCCAGCCCTAAGAAGAATAAATCTTTAAAGCACAAGTAGCTTTATTATATGCTTCATCCAGGGTGTTTTAAAAAATTAGTGTGCAGAAATGAACAGTTTTAAACTAAGTAAATACATCATTTTATTTACCTAACAAATCAGAAGACAAATTTGAATTGTAAAACATTCCATACTTTTTTCTATATTGTTTTAAACGGATAATCATGCCCAAGCCTATATCAGCTACTTTCCTTGTAGAAGGCTAAGGGAAGAGCATAGGGAATATGAATATTGTCACTAGAAGCCATCACTTTGTGGCGTCTCCAGGATTGGCTTTTCACAGAGTAACAGTCCCGGGAAGCTCTTGGCCTTATTGTTTAGCGGTAGAGTCCCTGTGTGCATAGGACCTCCTGATCAAAAGGCAGGGCTGTGGTGGAGCTGCCTTCCGTGTGTACTCACCCCTGGGAGAGAGAGCACTTGGTTCACGGCAGCCATTTCAACGCTCCACTGAGAGCTTTAACGTTCCATCTCCTGACTGACGTGTAAGGCTGTGTCTTCGTTTTCCCTCCACGACTGTGATTTTGCACCCAGATAAGACTCAATTGTGATCATTACTCAAGAAAGAAGCTCCAAATTTACTCTATATCACAGTCATACTGGCCACTGAGGACACACGAAATTCAGAGTTCAGTGTTTGTTGAAGAAGAACCAAGCAGGAATCACCTTCCGGCGTTTCCCTTCATCTCAGCTCTGTTTTAACTGCCTGCTCCGTATAGAGACAAACGGACAAACGACCTAGTCAAATAATTTTAGGAAATCTAGGTATAGAGAAGAAAATAAGAACCGTTCCTTGAGATGATAGCTACATAGATATAGATTGCAGAATCTCATAGTCTTGTGTTTCTTGGATAACATTTTTGAGGTTCAGCTTCTCAGAAACCACGAATCGCTGTTTACTGAGTGCTTAGCACTCTGTTATGACAGGAGACAGAATGAGAAATACAAGATGCTGCCAGGGCAGGCCCTTGCTCAGATGGTCAAAGCAGGTGATGTGGCCACTTGCCATGTGACAAAAGTTCTGTTTCGGGGAACACCCAGAATAAGTAATCCGTCACCAGCAGAGCGTGGGCCAGCAAGCTTTTGGCAGTTCTAGTCCATGGGGTTATTTATTTCATTTTTAACAAATTACAGAGAACGCAGGCAGGGGAACAGTCACTTTATGTCTATTGCTAGCATTTCTCCCCATGTAAACCTCTGCCAACGAGGGAGATACTGGCCTCTGTCCACCCCAACATGGGCGAGATATAACTGGGTGTCATCCCGCACCAGAGAGCATGTGTGAGATCAGGTTGTGTTCACAGAGCCTGACTCATGGGAGAAGGAAGATCTCAGTTACAGGGAGAAATACATGAGGACCATGCCTCGTCGTGACGTAAGGGTCCCTCACGTCAGGAGCCTGACAGCTCGTCCCAGGGGCTGCTTCTTTGTTAGAATTCTGACCCTGTACTCTCTGCCTTCTACACAGAATGAGAACCCAGCAGAGCGTTTCTGTAGAAGAGGGCTTCTCCCTGATTGCGGATAAGACAATTCTCTTCATCCGCTCGGGTCACCAGCATCACAGCCCCCACCTTCAACCCTGGATCCCTCCAGTGAATGGTGCCGTTCCCTGCTCTCACTGCTGCTGGCACTGGCCCGCCCTTACACCACCAGAGCCTCTGTCCTTCCTTCCGGCGTCTGCCGATTCCTGAAAGCCACCCGCCTTTTCACGCCTGGCCATCTTTGCATCAGCTGTATGCTTCCACTCTCTCCATAGGGAGACTCACGTGACTTTTACAAGCCCTGTGACGAGGTCACGTCCTTCCCTCCCTCTCTTCACAGCAGGGAGTGTGTGCGCCTGCTCACTGCTGTGCTCGGGGCCGAGCTTTTGTCGTACATGTTTGTTGAGTGGCAGCACGAATGATTTCATTCTTACCTGGAAATTTACTGACAGTTTTCCACGAGTTCCCTAAAAGTTACACATCGGAACACCTGCCGAGTGCCAGGACTCCGGCATTCGCAAGCTCTCGAGAGGCTGTTTGTGGAAATAAAACATTTCCAGCTCCTGGGAGCGGGACATGATGAAAGGTTCTCATTCTTCAAAATAATTCTTAAGCCAGCAGTTGTGGCCCTTGTCTGTAATTCCAGAACGTAAGAGACCGAGGCAGGAAAGGTGTCACAAGTTCAAGGACAGACTTTGCCAAAAAAAAAAAAAAAAAAAAAAAAAAACCAAAAAAAACTGGTAGCCAGTGACTGAGGAA
>NC_022023.1:6532921-6534351 GCF_000317375.1 Microtus ochrogaster
AAAAAAAAAAAAAAAAGCAAAAAAACCAAAAAAAACTGGTAGCCAGTGACTGAGGAATGACAGTCAAGGTTGTCATCTTGCTAACACACACACACACACACACACACACACACACACACACACACTTCTCTAAATTGCAACACAATGGAGGAGCCAAAACCACATGGAAGAGAGCCATTTCATAGATACTGCTGGTCTGTGCGCACAACCCAGTAGTCTAACGTCTAATCCATCCTGACTTCCTAGGCGGTGCTTAGCTGTGCAGCCCCCACGTGCAGTTAATTGATTAAAGATGAGCTCTACCAGCGACCGTATCTGCGTGGGGCCCTTTTCAGATTCAGGCTCAGAATACAGACTCACTGGTAGTCCATAAGGGCTTCACTCATCGGCAGCTTCGCATCTTTTGGGGGTCCATCTTGCGCCTCCTTTTTGTTTCCTTTCGCCGAGCTGTCCATGGCTCCGGTTGACCACTACGAATATACCTGAATAGGAAACAGACATAAGAAAAGTGAACCAGCTCCATGTCGGCCCCTCTTCCTGCACTGACTCTCGGAAACCACCACGGGGGCTATCCTGTCCTGGCCGCTGCTTGTGCCCAGATCTAGCATCTTCCACAAGGCTGGGGCACTATCAAGCGGCATTTCCCATCATTCTTCTTAATGACTAAAGGCCTGAGTTTCCTGTGGTCTTCATTTCTCCACAGTGGTCGGCCATGTGCGCTGTGTGTAGCAGCAGCTCAATAAATGTCTAAAAAAAAAAAATCCCACGGAAGAGTTGAAAAATTGAACGAGTCAGGGGTCAGGGGACTGAACATGGTGTCATCTCTTCTTGACATGACAGGCTCACTGCGGCCACCATGGATGGGGTTGTCTGCAAAGGTCAAGCTGGTCAACACTCTAGCGTGGCGGCGGAGAGGCTCATGACTGCTCACCCCGGCTAAGGAGAGAGCACATTAAAGTTGGGGGCAGGTAGTGAGAGGTCAGGGGTGGGTCAGGGAGAAGACGTGAGTAAAATACGGTCAAAGCACATTGCATGTAGTATATGCAAAGAACAAAAGAGAAAAGATAGTTTTAAAAAGTTTTTTTTTTTTTTAGAATCAAGGTGTAAGGACTTGAAAGAGTTGTATTTGGTCAAGGTTGTCACTAAACAAATCATAAATAAAAGCACACTTTGAAATACTTTTTAAACACCTAAGAGATTTACAAATGCAAACAGCTATAATGATGCTGCTTCGTTAACTTTTCATAAGCTATAAACTGCCTTTCTATGAAATATTTAAATTATTAATACTATATTGTTCTTTATTCTTCTCTCATATATTACACTCCGACCACAGTTCCCCTTTCTCTTCTCCTTTCCTCTCCTCTCCTCTCCCTCCCCTCCCCTCCCCTCCCCTCTCCATCCCTCCCTCCACCTCCCCTCCCCTCTCC
>NC_022023.1:6535385-6544641 GCF_000317375.1 Microtus ochrogaster
AGACCAGCCTGGTCTACAGAGCGAGTTCCAGGACAGGCTCCAAAGCCACAGAGAAACCCTGTCTCGTAAAACCAGAAAAAAAAAAAAAAAAGGAAAACCATTACTGGCTGATACTGGAATGAAGCAGGATACTTCACGGGTTTGACTTAGGTCTCGAAGCACTCTTCAGATAGCTTTTCCCGGAAAGATTTTCATCTGATTTCACTGTTCTCCTAAGATCAAGGGCCCATCCTTGTTACCAAGGCTTCTGTAGTTTGCCCTGGTGGGAAACTCTTTACGGTGAGCCTGTGATACTTCTTGGGCATTGCTCTTTCTCTCCCTGTGACAGACATGACTCTTGTTGAATACATGCTTGGGCTGGGGGAACAGTCGGGCAGATGTAGGTTTAACCCTAGACCTCATTTATCACCTACTTCTTGTGTGATCTTCACAAGGTTACTGTTTTGCCTCTGCAGATCCCTCAGCCAGCACACGGTTGAGAGTGCTGGGGACCTCGTTCAAAAGGCTCTGGTGAGCTAGATAAACATCTGTATAGATAAATACATCCGGACTTGCATAGTGTCTCACACGCAGGAGCCTTAACAAGCTACATGTCTCTCTTCAGGTACAGATATACATGACACATCACATTGTCTTCCTTTTAAATGGCAGGCAACTGTGCAGCAGTAAAGGTCTGGGGCAGATTTAGGCCGCCGCGCTCACTATGGCCTGGCTTCTCCACTGATCTGGACCATCAGATCTGCAGTCCATGTAGATCTCCACAGTGGGAAACCCTTTGGAATGGAAACATGCCTTTCTCTATAGCCTTGCTGCTGGTGCGCCCAGACCTTTCACGATGCTTTCTTTGTATCTCAGAGTTTTCTAGACAAGTACACATCCAGGTCCAAAAAAAAAAAAAAAAAAAATTCATTAACACTGCCAGTGTCTTTTTTTTTTTTTTCCTTTTGAGACTCTGTATACTTAGCTAGTCTGGAACCTGTGGGAATCCTCCTGCCTCAGCCCCTTGGGTGCTGAGATGACAAGTGTGAGCAACCTATCACACTTGCCTTCTTTAATATGACAACCATTTGCAACAATTCAGTAAGCTTCCACATGAAAAAATTATATACCATCGTGGTTCACAGGAAACCATCAGCTAAGAAAAATCTGTTCTCTTTGTTTCCAATGCCACCCTGAATATTTATATCATTTTCTACTTTAGAATACAAATTTTTGTCTTTATACAAAAAAGCATGCTAACGTTTCATTTTAAAGCAGTGATTTACTATTCAATTCTTTTCTCAATCTGTCTTATTTAAAAGTTGAAACAAGCGTCAAGAATGATCTCTTTCTTCACGAGTCATACGGAGAAGATCAAGTGTTCACGTCCCCTCCAGCATTTCCCATCTGGTGCCGGAGAAAACACGACCTCATCTTGTTCAATTACCTCAGTTACATGGCTGTTATGTTTTTAACCCTCTGAATGCATAATTAGTTATTTAGCCGCAGCTCACCACAGAGGAGTTTAATAAAATATGAGGGAAAATGTCGAGCCACTAAAGCATGAATGATTCATGCCTAAACAGTACTGAATGTTGTCATTGTTGTGAGGGATTTCAAGAAAATTAGAGAGACAATTGGGCTGCTAATGACGGTGCCTCACAAGGGACTTCTGCATCTGATGATGTCCTGCCAGCCGTGGAGGTTTTCATAAACCCGGTCGCTGACCTTTTGAGGATTGCTGCCACAGCAAAGGAAGACAGACTAGTCACATGGTCGATGTCATCTCCAGGAAGGCTTCACCCAGTGTAGTTCCTCACAAATGGACGTCTGATCTGTTGTGGTAACTGCAGATGTGTATTTATTTAATGCCTGCTTTGTGGATAGAGCGTCATCTGGTCGTTAAGTGTACATACAACACAAAAGAAGCAAGTCGGAAGCTCAGAGGGATGGGGGGAGCACACTGCAGCAGACCTTACACAAAACAAGGAGCTGTCTGAGAGACACTCCCAGGGCATTCAAGGGCTGCTCTTGCTGACAGCCATCCAGGAAGTGATGCCTCTCACGCATTCATGTGCGTGTGCTCTTGCTTGCCTGGTGGGGTTTGGGCCGTCTGGATCACAAAGACTCCGGTCCCTAGACTCTCCTGAGCTTGGGATTTCCTCTGTGACTATTGATTTTCTTGTCAGGAAGCATTTCAAAACAGTATTTCTCCCAGGTGTTTCTCAGTGAAAGATGAAGCTTATGTAGTAAAAGCAGACACGCGATGAGCTCCTAACAGACTGCTATCCCAAAGTGCTTTGGCTTTGTAGAATCACCCCTAGACACAGAGCGTATTCCTGTCGGCACAGTCTCAGGGGTGGGGCTGAACCCCTGGGGACACCTTTCTGGACATGTGAAATGGCTCCTGATCTTGCTCTGCTAGGTTTTCAAAAACATGGGTTGAAATGAAAGATATGGACCTAACATTGTTAACTATGACCAAGTCCATTGGGGGAGAGAACATCTGATCAAAAGATATTGGTTAAATATGACAATTGCCATAATGTTTAATTTGCAAGGAAAGTGACGGGTGAGCAGAAATGACAGGGTTTTCTTTGTCGTTGCTATAACTTTCTTACACAGTTTCTTCTTCCTTCCATTCCCACAGCTAAATCTTACTGGTCTTCCTCCTCTGTTTCCCTTCCAACGGTAAACTTGCCAACAAGAATGAAAATGTACATTTCATCATCACCCCTTTCAAATCTCTAAGCTTCTGTAAACTCAAAAGTAGCAAGAGACGCAGTACTTCCTTCCAGGAGCCTGGTTACAGAAAGAGCAATCGAGAAGTCACAGAACTCATTGTAACATTGGCTGCGAGGCAATACACACATTTAAAAATATTCATGGTACTCCTATAAGCAAAGTCCTTGGGAATTCAAAAATGCCTGGAGGTTCAGAAGCTAGCTGCGTCCTGGAAGTTCAGTAAACACTGCTGTGAATGAGTGGTCTACGATCATCCAATACTTTCTTCCTTTACCAATGGCCTTCCTTCACTGATAGCAGTGTGTGCGCTCTAAGTGTGTAAAGTAAACTTGCTTAAGTATCTTTTTTAAAAAAATTAGTATTTTGCATGGGTATGCGTGTGTGGTGTGCATGTGTCTGCGTATGTGGGAGCTTGTGCATGTGTACATGTGGGGGGGGGCGGAGTCTGACGGTGGATGTCTTGTTCAGTTCCTCTCTGCCTTATCTGCCAGGTGTCCCTCTTGAACACACAGCTCGCTAATCTAGCTAGTGAGCTAGCCGGTGTGTTCTGGGATCTGCCTCGGCCTCCCAGACACTAGGAGCAGAGGCAAGTTACCATGCCTGCCTGCCCAGCGTTTATCTGGGTGCTGGGGACCCCAACCCTGGTCTTCATGCTCACACTGCAGACGTCACCCGCTGAGCCATCTCTCCATCCCAGCAAAAGTCCTTGGAGTACAAATGTTCACTTATGCCAGAGATACGTTTTGACATAAAAAGCTTTATTCTCCCTCGCCAGAATGCATTGTGAACAGACTAGATACGCTTCAGCATTTTAAAAAAGGAACTATTTAAATCCTGTTAGAAGTGGTAATACCACCTAAAAGTTGCTTTATAAAACTTGATGTGTCTTTTCAAGTCGACTATCTGGGCATAGTTACAAATATCGTGAAAATGCCAAGTCTCCCCGCTTTAGAAAAGTACCATTAAAACCGTTTGTTCAGAGCCAAGTAAGACATCTGGATGACTGACTCGATCACGAACCTTTTGGTGGCTGATGCCGTGTGTAGCCTTTTCCTTCTTACCTTGCAGGCAATAAAAGTCAGGACCTCACCCGTGCTAAGCAAGGTCCCAGGCCCCACCCCCGCCAGCATCTACTTTCCTTAGGGCTAATATTTAGTCGCTGGCACACTTTTGAACTGAAGTTCCTAGATTCTTCTAGATCTTAAACTTCAGCACGATCTGATCCAGGACTCCTGAAAACAGATGGAGAGAAGCAGGCAACCTGACCCCTCTACACGGCAGTGCTCCATTTTCCTCCCAAGGCTTTCTGTCCCTCGATTTTAATGTCCCCAGAGAAAAAGAATATCAAATGAGCAAATAACATTTTATAAACATGAAAACATAACCAGGAAGAGAATTCTATGAGGATAATGGAAACACACACACTACTTTTATGGTAGCCAAAATAAGGGACTTAAGCTGGGGTCAGGGCTTGGAGTGGCGTGCAAGGAGACCCGTGGGCAAGCGTCATCTATTCTGGTGAATGTCCAGATGGAGCACATTCTTTTTTTTCCTTCACAGAAATCTTTCCCCTCCCTCCTCTCCCCCCTTTTCTTTTCCTCCTCCTCCTCCCCTTCCTCCCCTTTTTCTTCCTCTTCTTCCTTCTCCTTCTCCCTCTTTCCTCCCTCCTTCCCTCTTCCTCTTCCTCTTTTTCTTCTTTCTTAGACAGGGGGTATCCTTCCCTATCCCCTCACTACTTCAACTCAAATCAGAAAGGGATTGTGGGGTAAAGAAAACATCGAAGAAACAAACAAAATACTTGTCTTAGTTGAAGTTGTCAACTTGATACAGCCCTGAGCTACCCAAGAGGGGAGTCTCCTCGAGGGATTATACAGGTCATATTGGTCTGTGGAGGGTTATCTTGCTAATTGCTGCTCACTATGGGTGGCATCATTCTCTTTGCAGGTAGTTCTGGACTATACAAGACAAAACAAAAAACTAGCTAACATAACCCCGGGAGCCAGTAAGCAGCCTTTCTCCATGGTTCCCGCTGTGACCTCCTCTATGATGGACGGTAACCTGCCAACTGAAACACACCTTTTTGCTCCCCTAATGAAACCAGAACAGTGACATTAAAATCTAGGACGTTCATTAAATGAAGAAATCACGTGTTCTCTTTTGAAGGCTGTGGTAGCCTCAGAGAAAAGAACTAAAATCTCTGGGTTACCTGTGAGGGCTACTACGCAAGCACACTGACCACAGGGCACGATCCTATTGTGCTGGATCAGGCACTGTCCTTGGGGAAGGATCCCAAGCGTGTGTAAGGTCACTCAGCAGCATTCTGCAGCTTGGGAACGCAGTAGGAGAAGCAAGGCGAAGTGGAACCCCCATCTCTCCACTAAGTATTTCAACTCCAGCCCAGTTTCTGGTCCTGTCTGACTCCCAGAGTCTTTCTCCATTTTTTTCAATCTCTTTTCAGAATTAAGAGGTCTCAGATGTTTCGACGGAATTGTGATAAACTGCCACACAAAAGGGAGGCATGGCCGCAGTACGTTTTATTCCGTGAGGTTAAGATTCTAAGACATCGAGGGAGGGGATGCCTAATTTTCAGGATAGTGCCGGTTCCTATGATGCTGTCTAACCCCCACCCGTCCCCGCCCCCCACCCCATACCCACATACCAGAAACAAAATTTAGTATAAATTAGTCAAAGAAGGGACGAACAGCAGTACTGGAATAGAACAATTGTCACATGTGACAAACATTTTTTTTTTTTTTTTTTGGTTTTTCGAGACAGGGTTTCTCTGTGGCTTTGGAGCCTGTCCTGGATCTAGCTCTTGTAGACCAGGCTGGTCTCGAACTCACAGAGATCCGCCTGCTTCTGCCTCCCGAGTGCTGGGATTAAAGGCGTGCGCCACCATCGCCCAGCCAAACATTATTTAAAATGTACACATTACTTATTTCTGGCATTTGTCATTTAATATTTTCCCACCCGAAACTGCCGCTACTGGGATAAAGGGGAACTACTGTATCAGAGGGCTAAGCATCTACTGAGTTAGCGACTGTGTGAAGACCTGGAGGTTACAAACCTTGAAGTTTAGGATGGCTCAAACCAGGCTGGTCTCCCTGTCTTCAGGGTGGTGAAAGAGGGGGAGCTTAGGAGAATCCCTCTCAACAGTTCCTAACCGCCCAGGAACAACGTCCCGAGGGAAAAACCAGAGGGCGCGACCCCCAAGCCCATCTCGTGTCACCGCAAACCAACAGGAGGGGGTGTCGGGTGTGGTGGGGAGGATTCCTAGGGAGTCTTTGCGGACGGAGGAAGAAGCCCGAGGTCACGCAAGAATGTCAGCTTTCTCCCGACATCCTCTCCACCGCTTTTGGGTGTGAGTCCCGGGCTCCCGGCGGGTGGTTTGAACGGCTGGCGGTTTGTCACTCAAGTTCAAACAGCTCAAAGCATTCTCCAGTCCACCTCCCTGACCTCTCCCCGGCCGCTGGTGCGTTCTCAGTTTCCATAGCAACTGGCATCCTCACCCGCTCGCCCACACCAGGTTCCGCACCAGCGGTGGCTCGCGCGCGCCACCTGGCGGCCATATGAGGAAGAACACGGGCGAGGGGCTGCAGAGATGTCACTTCTGTGATTTCCAAACCACTCCGGAGTGTAGGAAGGGGCAGCGCTCCAGCGATGCAGGTGCTGGGGGCTCGTCCCTGTGCTTTTCTGTCTGCTTTTGTCAGGTTAGGTTTAACTCCAGGTAGAATGGCTGACACCTGGAGCAAGTACCCGCTGGACAATGTGAGGTACTGAAGTCTCTGATTCTGTCTTCCTTCTCAGTTCCCTTATAGCTTTCATAATGCAATATAGATCTATCTGTAAAGCAGTTTTCAAGGTAGGAACAGAACCAAACGAACGTTGTACCCGCAGTACAACATTTTAAGTTCCTCTTGCTCAAACCCGTCTCCCTCATCCTGAAGGCAGTCTCTGCGGGCGCCCTAATTTTTCTCCCATTACATTCCAGTAATTAATTGTCTTTCCGGCCTGGGAAGTCGAAGCCAGGCTCCTTTAGGCTTCCTGCTCTCTTCCAAGTGATCTAGTTGGCCTAAAGAAATAGATTAAAACATCGGTTATCATTTTTAAAAATTAATGCTGTGTTATTATATTGGGGGCCCATTGAAGGACCGGATCTGAGGGTGTTAGTAAGAAACAGCTGTTGGTTAAGTGGGGTTTTCTCATCACTAAAAATATAGAATTATCCAAGGCAGGCATGGGGGCACTTATCTGGAATTGCATCACTCTGAAAGGCTAAGTCAGGAGGATGGAGCGTTCAAGGGAAACCTGGGCTACAAAAGGAGATCCTGTTGTAAAAACAAAACCAACCCCCAAAATACCAAAAGTCATCCAAAAATTAAATAGTTTGAAATAACCAGAATTTCCCTTTCCTTCTGCCAGTTATACACGTTTTCTGAGATTTGCATATCTGATAAAGGTATTTTATTTATTTGTTCATTTATTTTCTTTTTCTTTTTTCCTTTTTGAGACAGGATTTCTCTGTAGCTTTTGGAGCCTGTCCTGGAACTAGCTCTTGTAGACCAGGCTGGCCTCGAACTCACAGAGGTCCCCCTGCCTCTGCCCCTTGAGTGCTGGGATTAAAGGCGCGTGTCACCACTCACTGCCTGCTTCATTTATTTTCTTGAGATAGGGTCTCACTGTACAGTTCTGCCTGGCCTGGAACTCTCTATGCAGGTCAGGCTGGCCTGGCACCCGCAGAGATCCCCTTGCCTCTTGGCCTCCGGGTTAAAGGCCTCACCACCAGGCCAGGCTGGTAAGTATTTTAGTTAGCCATTTTCCCCTTTGCAGACAGCAGGCAGCAGTAGGGGGTAAACTTATTAACTAGACCGCAGCAGTAGCCGACAAAGAGCTACCCCACAAAGGGCTCCAAACACGGAGCCTCTCTCCGTTTCTGGGCTCAGTCTGGACTTCTCCAGCGCCTTGACTTCCTTCCCTCTACAACTCTGAGGCTTGCTTCTTGTGCCAGAGCCTGGGCCCGTCATCAAAAATGTGCTCCACCCTGTCATTTATCCTCCGCTCTGTTTTCCTAGCAGTGCTTGCCAGTTGGTGGTCAGATAGAGAAGCCAGATAAAAACCATTTGCCCAGTTTCCTCGTTTGACCTTGTTTTTGTTGCTAGACTTGTCGAAAGCTGAGGTGGGAAAAGGGTGTGTGGGAGAAAAAGCCAGATAAACAGTTTTTGGTAAGACCACAGGGACCCTATTTTGGATGAACAATTATTAAACATCTTAATACAGTAAAAAAAAAAAAGTCACAGTCTTTTGACTATTGAAGTTTTTAAGAACCTAGAATATCTTTGCTGTTGCATCCTTTCTCGGGATTTACTTTTATTTTATGGATGTGAATGTTGTGGCCTGCCCGTATGTCTGTGCACACCTGGTGCCCACATCATCCGGAAGAGGGCACTGGATTCCCTGGAACTGGAGTTTAAGACTGTTAGCTTCCACAGGGTTTTGGAGGTTGAATCTGGGTCCTCTGCAAGGGCAGCCAGTGCTCTTGATCATGAGCCTTCTCTCCAGCCCCTGGCTGTCTCTCTTAACATACTTTTTGGAAGTTTGTCTTTCCCCTCTCAGCGGGCAGCCATGATGGGGCAAGTCTGGGGCAGGACTTACTTCTTTTGGAGCTGCTGTCTGTCTTTCCTGGGGCATTCTCAGACAATATACAAATTATTAAAAATGGGTTAAATGAATATAAGAGTTAGCCAATAAGAAAGTAGAGCTAATGAGCCAAGAAGTGTTTTAATTAATACACTTTCGGTTCTGGGAGGCCGGGACAAACAAGCAGGCCCCACTTCTACACTCAGACATTGTGTTACTATGTCTCTGAGTGAAGCTCTTCCTCTGGAATAGAGTCCACTTTTGTTTTTTTTCTCAAGATTTTTTCTTTTTCTTTTTTCTTTCTTTTCTTTTTTTTTTGTTTTTTGTTTTTTGTTTGAGAGACAGGGTTTCTCTGTGTATCCCCAGCTGTCCTGGAACTTGCTCTGTAGACCAGGCTGACCGCTACCTTCCAGCTATCAAGAATCTTTTTTATTTTTTTAAAAAATGTTTAAATAGTTTATTTAGCTTTAGTGTATTGGTGCAGGGTGTCAGACCCCTTGGAATTGAAGTTACAGACAGGCATGAGCTGCCATGTGGATACTGGGCATTGAACCTGGGTCCTCTGGAAGAGCCCAGAGTGCTGTTAACCGCTGAGCCATCTCTCCAGCCCCTATCGAGTTTCTTTCCCTTCATCGTGTGGCGTTATCTTCTAATCTACCAATTTATTGACAAGCGTCCCGCTATGACCGCTTTGGAAAGCAATATGGTAGTCCTCTGTAATGACAAACACAATGTCTGGAACAGAGACACTGCTCCTACACAGGTTCTTTTTTTTTATTATTTTATTTTATTTTTTATTTATTTATTTATTTATTGAGGATTTCCGCCTCCTCCCCGTCACCGCCCCCCCCCCCCCCCCCCCCCCCCCCCATCAAGTCCGAAAGAAAGCTAGAGA
>NC_022023.1:6546632-6548028 GCF_000317375.1 Microtus ochrogaster
GACTTAAAGTTCTTGTCAAATAGATCTTTCACTTCCTTGGTCAGAGTTACCCCAAGATATTTTATGCTATTTGTGGCTATCGTGAAAGGTGATGCTTTCCTACACAGGTTCTTAGGAAAAACAAAATACGTATCCTTAGCAGCCTCCTTTCTAATACCCCAAATTGAAGAGCTCACACATCCCCCGCAGGTGGCCATGTAAAGCCGCAGTGCACAGCCACGCAATAGAATAGCACGCAGCCGTGGAAACGGAGCAGACTAAACTAGCCATACTGGCAAAACCGTGAACAGCCCTGAGGAAGCATTCATCTAAGTGAAGAGTCCAAGCAGGATGGAAAGGATCGTAGGGAAGTCTAGGAAAGCCTGAAAGCCACCCAGGTTGCCTAGCCCTGATGGGTGGATGTATTAGCTACCTTTCTGTTGCTGTGACAAGACAGGTGACAAGTTTCTGCACACTTGGAGAACTCTAGAAGAGAGAGAGGGGCAAGCAGGCTGTGGTAGAAAACCCGTCTCAAGGGCTCGGAGTAAGCCGAGAGCAAATGATTCATTCAGTTTGGGGCTCTGGTTGGGGGTTTTGGGGCAGAGAGTGTGGCAGATACAAAGGCCCAGAGGTGAGAAGGCTCAGCCGTTAGTGGAGCTCTCTAAGGTAGCCGGAAGAAGGAGGTTTATTTGGGCTTACAGTTCTGGAGGTTCGGAGACGACGAGGGTGGAATGAAGGCACTGCAGCCAGAACGGGGAGCTGGGGGGCTCACATCTTGAACCACAAGAATAAATCAGAGAGATTTATGATATGATAACTCTCACCTCCAGTGGCACACTTCTTTAACAAGGTCACCCCTCCTAAACCTCTTGAAGAGCCTGAGGACCAGGTATTCAGATGCCCGAGACTATGAGGGGCAATTTTTCAGTGGGCGAGGGGATTGATTATGGCAGGGGACCAGGTAATGAAACTAAGGGATGAAAATAGGGATGAAAACAATTCTCTACATTTTGATTGTGACGCTTTTGTTAACACCAATTGATGTGTGCGTGTGTGTGTGAGTGTGTCTGTGTGTCTTACTATATATAAACTATACTTCAGTAAGGTTAATTTTTACAAACCAGTGTCAAATTCTTTGATCCATCATATCAGGAGATGGACCTTCTTTTTTTTCATTTTTTATTGATTTTTATTGAGCTCTACATTTTTCTCTGCTCCCTTCTCTGCCTCTCCCCTCCCCACTTCAACCCTCTCCCAAAAGTCCCTATGCTCCCAATTTACTCAGGAGATCTTGTCTTTTTCTACTTTCTACTTCCCATGTAGATTAGATCTATGTAAGTCTCTCTTAGTGTCCTCATTGTTGTCTAAGTTCTCTGGGCTTGTGGTTTGTAGGCTGGTTTTTTTTTTTGCTTTATGT
>NC_022023.1:6548363-6561359 GCF_000317375.1 Microtus ochrogaster
GGTTGTTTCCTAATTTTCTGAGAAATCGCCACACTGACATCCAAAGGGGTTGTACCAGCTTGCATTCCCACCAGCAATGTAGAAGTGTTCCCTTTCCCCCCACAACCTCTCCAGCATAAGTTGTCAGCAGTGTTTTTGATCTTGGCCATTCTTACAGGTGTAAGACGGAATCTCAGAGTTAATTTGATTTACATTTCTCTAATGACTAAGGATGTTGAACAATTCCTTAAGTGTCTTTCAGACATTTTAGATTCTTCTGTTGAGAGTTCTCTGTTTAGGTCTGTACTCCATTTTTTAAATTGGATTATGTGTTCTTTTGGTGTCCAATTTCTTGAGTTCTTTGTATATTTTGGAGGTCAGACCTCTGTCTGATGTGGGGTTAGAGGATTCTGGTTGGTTTATGATTTATGGTTGCTTCTACTGTGAGCGTGCGGCAGAATGATTCTCAGTCAGTTCTGAGACCTGGTCCTGGAAGATGACGCAGAGTGTTCTGGTTCTCTTGGGATTCTTGCTCTGGAGGGAGTAAACTTTCACACACTTCCGTCTCTTATGGGATAGCCTTGCCAGTCCAATCATAGGCACTGTGGATAATCACTTGGTGATCACTCTGTGGGCTAGAAGCTACTTTCTAGCCCACAGAATGCCAGACACATGAGCGAAGTCACGCTGGACCCTCCCCTCCAGCCTACTCATCAGCCAGGTAGCGCTGAAGTGATCTCAGGTTGTGCCATGGGGAAGACGAGCTCACCAGCAAGGAACTATGGGATCAAGGAGACGTAGTAAGTCATTGTTTCAATCCATTTAGCTTTAATAGTGTATTAGTTACCTATTACTGTAGAAAACCACTCTGGGCACTGACTCATTGACTCATTTATTACCTCACGGTTTCTGTGGATGAGGAGTCTGGCAGCACTTCGAGCTTAGCTTAGTCCTGACCTCATGGGGTCAGATATTGGGCAGGTTCTGCTTTTGTCTGGAGAACTTTGGGTCTAGGTGGAAAACACAAGAATCAAGTTTCTGCACACTTGGAGAACTCTAGAAGAGAGAGGGGGCAAGCAGGCTGCTGTGGAAAACCCATCTCAAGGGCTGGGGGTAAGCCTAGAGCAAATGATTCATCAGTTCGGGGTTCTGGTTGGAGGGTCTGGGGCAGAGAGTTTGGTGGATGCAAAGGCCGACAGGCGAGAAGGCTGAACCTCTCTCTAGTGGAGCTAAAGGCGTCCACTATGGCGGGACAGTAGGGTTCCAGAGAGGAGAGGGGACTGAGATGGGATGGCGGAGGGACCATCACACCCGGCCCTGTAAGCCATGAGAGCGAGCTTGCTGTGGTGGCAGAACGCTGACTTAGAGAACGGCGGGAGCGTCAGGGTGAGGCTGGGTTCCAGGATGAACTTCACTAACCCCAGTTCCGATCTCTATTTGCCAAAGGGACTGTCCTTCGGATCCAGTCTCTGGTCCAAGGAGCGCGTCTCGCTCAGGCGCTGTTCCTTGAAAGGTCGCAGTGCCTGGAAAACCATGACGTCATCTCTCTGGCTCCACCTGGGAGCTTGCCTAATGGGTTGAGGTTTCTGCGGCTCAAGGTGAGATGCCCACTCCCACATGGGGGCGTTAGCCTGTGAAACCGCTGTCATCACAACATCAGCACACATAGGAGAAGAATTAGGACGTTTTAATAGCTCTACCTCACATCTGGGGAACGAGGCAGGCGCAGTTATAACTCTTATCTTTGAAGCAGCGAATTGGTTTGCAGAGAGGGGCATAAAAAGGCATTTTTAGAAACGTCTGCCCGTATTAGCAAACCCGATGGAGTGCGGTACATTTTGAAATAAGAGGGCAAGGGAGGTTGTGGATTGCTCCTTCCACTTCGCTTGGGTTTGAGTACATATTTTACCTTTCACCCAACATTCTCGCCGAGACCACAGCCAAAGATCCAGAGTATATGTGATGCCATTGAAACGAGATGCCCAGAAAGGCAACTCTCTGTAGACTTCAGCCTTGGAGCCTCCAGCGGGGCCACTACGTGGAGAGGAGCCACCCAGGCACCTCCAAGAGCTGCGGAAAGGTGGGGAAGAGCAAAGGCTTATGGGTCCCGAGGTGGGGAAGAGCAAAGGCTTATGGGTCCCGAGGTCGGAGGTCCTTCTTTTGCTCAGCACCTCTATCAGCGGGACGGCCTGTATTGTCGGGCAGCCATGTTGAGGAGATGCCTCCATAACGGCGTGGTCGACAGTGCAAAGAACGGCTCATCTTCACGCGTAAAGTGAGTTCGCTAAGGGTTTGCCGACTGAATTTCTCCGACGTTGCTGCCCTCCTTGCCCCCATTCACCAAGTTCCCATTTTATACAGTTCCAAGTCGCAGAAGTTGAGATGCAAACCAGAGTCTGGGTCACCACCTGGCATTAAAACAGTACCGGTAGCTACAGACAGAGACTGTGTAAGCTACCGACAAAACCGCCGGGGAAAGCTATGCTCACTCCATCCTGGCCCTATGCTAGGACTCTGTTGGCCTTGCCGAACCTGAGAGGCATGGCTTATTTTAATTCACGTGTTAGAGAACAGCCAAAAAACGGCCGCTTGCTGCAAGCTAGAGTTACGCTGGCTAGGATATGGAGAACACTTTACTAGGTAGGCTTTGTCTTTATTGCCTCCTCCTTAGGACGGTTCCCAGCGTCTGGTTTGACTGACCGAAGCCGGGAGCCTCCCACTTATTCTGCCCTTCTCACGTCTCTTCCTGGTGATAGACTAGAGTCAAACTCAACAGGGTCCTCTCTACCCCCGGCTAAGCCAAGCCCGTTCCCTACTATCGCTGGATAGTGGATAGGGACAGTGGGAACTTCGTTTCATGCCTTCATGCGCGTCACTAACTAGTTGACAAGGCATTTGGCTGCCTTAAGAGAGTCCCGCCATTTACTCACGCTTCGTGGAATTTCTTCACTTCGACATTCAGAGCACGGGGCAGAAATCACATGGTCTCAACACCCACCGCGGGCCTTCCCGACCCACTTGGTTTTCTTGAATCCAGTTCTTTCTCCGCGATGTGCCAGAGACTCCGTCCTTTTTTTTAAGTGCTAAGGTGGCTTCCCACTCAGCCTGTAGCAGAGGGTTCCCATGCTGGTCAGCTCTCGGGCATCAGGCCCACTCGGGGCAGTGGAAAGTCACCCTGACTGGCTTTCCCTAGAGGCGTATCCTCAAATTGGAATGCGTGAGCAAGTAGGCTTTTAGCTGGGAGAATGGGGAAATGAGAAAGACAGAGACGTGAGCGTCTGCGGATGAACAAGTTATCTAGAGATGGGATAATGGGGTTGGTTTCTCTGGGGCTCTGGGACACAGCTCAGTAGTCATTGGCTGGGGGCTGCTCCTCAGGGCTCTGACAGAGCGCCGCTTGGAGCTTGCAGGGGTCAGCTATATCCTTGTGCCCTGTGGGCCAGGGAGATCTGAATCGAGTACTATCCCAAGTAGTTGCTAGAAGAAGCCCTTGGCTTGTATGGTGAATGCAGAGAAAATTTGTGCAGGGCACAAGGGAGCCTACCACACCTCCCAGAATGCACTTCACCTCCTCTCTGCAGCTCTCCTTACCTAAAACAAACAAAAACAAAACAAAGAGATATTTATGTGTAAGATTAGCTCCTTTTAGGTAGCATATTAAAACAACGGGTTTCTTTATGCTGTTTCGTATACCCACACAATGTATACACATATACACTGCACCTTTCTCATATCTGCACCCTCAATGTTCTCCTTGTCCCTATTCTCAGTTCTCGCTGGCTCCCTTTCTCCCTTCATATAACAACTATTTTTGTTTCTTCGATTTTTGGAACAAGGTCTCAAGTAACATAGGCAACTATTGAACTTATCGTGGAGCTGGGAGTGACGTTGAACTCTTAATCATCCTGCCTCTACCTCTCAGGTGCTGAGATTATAGAACAAGAGAGTGTCACTGTGCCCAGCACTGCCTTTGGGTCCCACAATTTCCTGTGCTATCGTGAACCCAAATCCTGGCCGAAAGACCCCTCATTCCTGAATGACTCCAAATGTACCTGGTGCCCAGTTGCTGAGCAACCCCTTCTTCCTGAGTAGCAGTGGGCGACCCCACCCACGTATTACATCTCGAAATGAACCCCTAGTCTTCCTAGCAGCAGCCACGAAGTTGTGGTGCCAGAAAGAGGCGCTGGACAGTTAGAGAGCGGCCAGGGCAAAAGGGTAGTGAAATTACAGGGACATCACAGTGAGGGGAAACCGAGAAAAGGCTGTAAGGAGCCAGAAAAGGGAGCATGAAAAATTCCTTAAGGGCCCTCAAGTCTTCCAGGCACAGGGAGGGGGATGGTGGGGGAGGGTAAGGGCGCAAACATCCTGCTAACTGAGCTCGTGAAGAGACTAGCGTTAGAGGGCGCTCCTCGCCGCCGCTCCCCACAGCCTGCTGCCGCTACTCACTGCTGTCAAACCCCCAGGTAAACAAAAACTCTTGGAGAAAAGCATTGGAAGTCTCCTTGTCTGCAGGTGATTTCTATCACTCAAAACAAAACAGAGCAAACCCTCCCAGCGTGCCTTCCCTCCCGCCCCACTCGGCGTCGCCCGAGCTACCTACTGTAAGCAGGCAAGGAAGACCACACAAGGTTAAGTTTTTTGGGGTCTAACGTACAACAACGGAAGAGACAGTCGAGGACAGACAGCTGCCTGAATGAGTTCGAGCGGCCTTTTTTAATACCAGTGTTTTTCTAGCCCAAGAACAATCACCATATCGTGCTTGAGCCAGAGACAATGAAATCTCTAATAGCAAGCAGGCTCAGCTTGGCGTCATTAGGGAAGGCTTTCAGTGTCTCTCTGGATAACCACGGACAGGTGGGGTGCGTGAGGATGGCGTCATGGAGATGAGAACTTGTTCTGTGAGCACCGGGACTTTCCTGGCATGCCCAAAGCAAGAGCAAGAAACACAAAGGAAGCAAGAAGGGGTTGGGGGTGGGGACTCTGGCCGGGAGGCAGGAGTCCAGAGACAATGTGGGTAACAAACTTCTGACATGTGTGGCAGTTTTGGTATGGGGCCACTAGACTGGTCAGGGGGGCAGGACCCACTTTGGTGAGTGAATTATAGAAGAAACTGTTCTTTTGTTTGGTTTTGCTTTTTTGAGGTGGGGATCTCTCTTTCTAGCCCTGGCTGGCCCAGAACACCCTTTGTAGACCAGGGTGGCTTCTTACTCACAGAGATCCATCTGCCTCTGTCTTCAGAGAGCAGTTACTAAAGGTGTGCACCACCACACCCCACTAACTTATTATATTATTAGCTGCATGTTAATGAGATCATACATGAATGACCCCTGTGACCATCACAGGGCTTCGCTGAAGTTAGAGCAATGGTTGTGCTTCCTTTAAAGCTGTGCATTAAAACATCTCCTTTCAAATATTTCATCTTTCCAAATCATATTTTTAATTAGTGTGTGTATGTGTATGTATGTGTGTGTTGGCTGTGCATGTGGAGGTCAGAGGGACAACATTTGGTCATTGGTTCTCCTGGGGATCAAATTCAGGCCACTAGGCTTGGAGGTAAGTATTGTGACCCACTGGATCATCTTGTAGTGTTAGATTTCCTAGTTTTTACATGTGTCAAGGCACACATGATTATTACATGTGTGAAGGAAGCTGTTGTGGGACGTTTGTACACTGTATGAAGATGAGTTGCTGTGATTGGGCAGACTGTCCAAATGCGGATTCCACCTCCATGGTGCAAACTGGGCTTGGAACCATTTTGGTAGCTGGAGGCCCTGACATCTCCGGTGTTGTACTTGCCAGCCGGGACAGGAATAGTTCCGTAGCATGATCCGCCATCTTTTTTCTTTTCCTTCCTTCCTTCCTTCCTTCCTTCCTTCCTTCCTTCCTTCCTTCCTTCCTTCCTTCCTTCCTTCCTGTTTCAACAAGGTTGTACTAAGGAACATGGGAGAAGTGTGCTAGTATGTTAGTATTACCACAGCAAAACAACACAGGGCAGTTTTAAACAGCAGAAAGATAAAGTTTCCCAGTGCTGGAGGCCGGGTGTCCTGGGTCTGGCTTTGCGCAGGCGCAGGCTTGCTGAGGATTCTGGTCCTGGAGTGTAGGTGACCGGCTTCACCTATGTCCTTGCACGACCTTCCATCTCTGCAGGGGAGGGCCTGCCTACAAAGCGCGTTGGTGCGCGGGAGTGCGCGCAAACAATTATGGGACACAAAGATGACTAACTTTGCTGCCTGTTCCTCGAGATGGAAAGATAGAAAAGTTGTTTGTGGAACAGTGGAGAAGATCATTTCTAATTTACTCCGTCAGTCATTCTTGTTGATAATTACAGCAAAGCGTCGACAGGAAAATCCAGAGTATGAACAGGTTTTGCGACAGTGAATCTACGGGTGGAGGAAAGTCATTTCTGGGGGTTAAAGCATTTATCTGTATTTCCATCCATCATTTACGAATTCGTGATACACGCGCTTCGAAGGGCTCTAAAGCCACTCCATCACTTTGGCAATGAAAACAAAAAAATATTACGTAAAACTGGGTTTACTGTAAATCTAGTGTGCAGTACGTATTATATTAGCTGGAAATGTTTTCTTTTCCTGAAGATTTGCTTTCATTGTATGTTTTTATCTTTATTGCCTGTGTGTGTGTGTGTGTGTGTGTGTGTGTGTGTGTGTGTGTGTGTATGCTTGTCAGCAGTGTCCTTGGATGCTGAAGAGGGAGTCTGAGACCAGCAAATGGAGTTGCAGACAGTTGTGAGCTGTCTGGCTGCAGGGGATCAAACGGGGTCCTCTGCATGAGCATGGGGGGTGGGCAGGATCTGAATCACTAAGCCACCTCTCTCCAGCTCCGATGTTTTTTTTTTTTCTTTTCCTTCTTAAGAAATTGCTAATATATATATATTTTACTGCTCACTCCACCCAGGGGTTTTTTAGAGCATAGGCATCAAGGTCATGGTACATGGGCCTCCTGAGAAATTTGATGCTGTAAGAGACTTATTTGGTTAATTATTTGTCTTTTAAAAATACAGTATTTGGGGAGATGGATGCAGATGAGGCCACCTCCCCTCCCCCCACTGCCCCCAGACTTTTGGGTCTTTGAGGGCCACAATCAACCAGGAGCCAGCCTGGTACCTCTGGGGCCACGCAATCAGGTACCATCATAACTCTCACGAGGGTGTGAGAGCAGGAGAGCTGGCCCCGCCCCCTCCTCTTGTATGCCCCTCCGCAATCAGGAGAGAGGGCCGTGCGCCTTGCCTGGGCAAAACAGTAGATCTGGCCTTGGTGATCTGAGTGAGGGGGAGGAGGACGTGAGGGTCTGAGAGTCAGAGAACTGGCCCAGCTCCTTGTTGTAGGCTGCCCTGGGTGAGGTAGCCCAGGCAGTGCTGGGAGCTCACCTGGGGAATGAGGATGAGGGGGAAAACCAGTGAGCTGGCAAACCCAGCTACCACCAGGGCTGTGAGCTGGCCCACCCCGGCATCCACCGACTCTGTCAACTGTTGGAGCATGTACAGGGTCTCCATGACAGAGGGCAACAGGATATTCAAGAGGAGCCCCAAGTGAGAGCCCATTATGGGTGGTGTAGCAGAAGCCGCAGGCCTCAAACAGGACCAATGACTCATAGCCACGAACACTTAAAAGTAAAGATGGATGGACTAAAGGGTGAACTGTGTGGCTCACCAGGTCTCACCACAGCTTCCAGGACAAGATTCTCCTCCTCCTCCTCCTCCTCCTCCTCCTCCTCCTTTTCTTTATTTTGTTAGGTTTTTGGTTTTTCTTTTAAATTTGGTGTTGTTTTGTGGGGAGGTTGCAAGGGAAGAGGGTGGATTTGAGGGAACAGGGAGATAAGTGGGATTGGGATGCATGATGTGAAATCCACAAAGAATCAGCAAAGGTTAAAACAAAAGAAAAAATAGTATTGTTATTAAGTCTTTGAGAACCTATATGCATTCAATATATTTTGATCACATTCACACGCCACTGCCCTCAGCCCTCCCTTTAGCTTCTCCCAGAGCCATCCTAGAAACTTGCTTGCAGAGGACCTGGGATGAAATTGAAGAGAACAGGACAAAGCCAGCCCATTACGTTGAACTTAGACGTTAAATAAGGGCAGTGCACCCGGGAAGGGTGAGGAACTGTGTTATAGTATAGAGTCTCCATGTGGTCCTTTACCTGGACAGGCAGAGGGAGTTTGTTTCGTGTATTCCTGTAGGGGCAGGGTTGCCCTGCCTCTGTAGAATCCCTTGCAGAGTTGGGGCGCAGGTGTTCGTCCCCCTGTGTACGGGTCCCTCAAAGGGGTGGTGGTCCCTGTCAGTAGCATGGGTTCTGGGCTTGCCTCTGTGCCTGGTGACTGGGTGACAGGTGACTGGGTACCAGGTCTGTCTCTGTGATGTTGACTCCAGATTTCCACTTCACAGAACCCTGTGCAGTTCTGAGTATTCTGAGGGCCAGGTCTCAGAGTAGTCCAGGGACACCTGCTCTGGGTTCCCTCAGTCAGCTGCCCAGAGAGGGACACTTGCTTCCAGGGCCACCTGGTGCTGACCCAGCAGGGGTCTTCTAACAATGGTTTTCTGCTTCCTCCAAGAAGAGGGGCTATCTTCACTGTCCCTGGCAGGGCAGCTACCCATGAGGTTTTCCGTCTCCCCATCTCTTTCCCTCTCCTCTAAATGATTTGTTGTGGTACAGATTGCTTACACTGGGGGTGAGCATTGCTCAGTGAGGGCTGAACCCTCGGAATGGAGTCTCCACTCCCCCTCCTGTTCCGTGTTCCACAGTTTCCTTTCTTTCTCTGTAACTGAAACTGGTGTTCTCCTGCTAAGACCCATCTCCGAGGATGGCTGCTGTCCAGCTGTTCTGTTATTCCCTGGAGATCCTAGCAGTCTGTACCCGGCTGCCACCTGCCCCCATCTTCCTTCTCTTTTTTGATGTGTTCTTGGAAAGATTAAGCCACCGAAAACCATCTAGCGTGAAACATGTTTTATTTTTTATTTTAGATAATAGTTAACTCCTTTAAAAAAAATACCAAAAACATCTATTTTCTTTAATTGGCTTCATTTTGAGGGCTCGGTTCTCAAGCCTTTTCCTCCCCATTGGAGTTTTGTCCGGTACCGTGACACACTTGTGACAAATGTTGGTGCTGTCATTGCTGAAAACTCCACTCCTCAAATCCAAATATTTGCAGAGCTTATCTGCGTCTCAGAACTGACAGGTGCTTGCTATAGCAGTGTCCTGGAATATATACATACTGGGAAGGGTTTTTTTTTCTGACATCCCTCAGAGATATACTGGTGAACTTAGGCCTCTTTCTTTTCTTTCTTTTTTTAAAGATTTATTTATTATGGATACAACATTCTGCCTCGATGTACTCCTGCACGCCAGAGGAGGGCACCAGATTTCAGTACAGGTAGTTGGGAGCCACCATGTGGTTGCTGGGAATTGAACTCAGGACCTTAACCTCTGAGCCATCTCTCTAGCCCCCTTAGACCTCTTTCTTAAGTGACTGCTCAAGTCACTCAAGACATGGTGAGAGAATCACATGTTCATGTGTCAATTGTCTAGAGCTCTGTTGTCGCCAGGGCACCACAGTCTATACTGTTCGTAGACTTATGAACGCTCGCCACCTGTGAATGAGACCCAGGGGCACTGAATTGAAAACTGAGCAAGATCCAGTGTCGCAGCCCTGGTTCTGGGGAAGAGCTCCGAGGCCGACCATCTAAGTCTCAAGTCCCCTGAAAGCTGATCCAAGACTTGGTCTGAAAGCAGCTTCTACAGGATATGATCCCAGGAAGCCCAAGTGGGAAAGTGGACATGAGAGGGTGGGCTGGTGAGTGAGGACTGCTGTGAAAAACTAGAATTCCACCTCATTACCGACACTCCGAGAGGTCGTTTGGACAGACTTCAGGATTGCCCCCGTTGTGGGACAGGGAAGTTGGAGGATCCTCAGCTTCCTGTCTTCATAGGTTTGAAAGATGCCCCTGAGAAATTTGACTTCCCCTACAGTTTGTGGCCTGAAGAAAGTCTCTCACAGACACACAAAGAGATGCCAGCCATTGAGAATGAGAAGTGTAGACAGGGACCACTCACTGCAGACATAGAACACCTCACAGGTTGTCAAGGTGACGTCCAACATCAGCATCATCTACCAACAGGGAGTGGAGGATCTTTGACGTGATTGGCTACCGCAGTTGGGTACTGATGATGTTGGGATATGGTAAAGTAACGGGCCACAAATTCCGAAGGGAAGATGCCCCTTTCTTATTAACTCCAAATGAAGTAAATCAGTGAGGTGCACCAGCCTGGTCAATTCAGTTCGACTGCTTGATATTCTGTAGACAGCTAGTGTCTAGAGGATTATCTTTCTCTAGGCTCTCATAAGCAGTATCACCAGAAACTGGTTAGGAAGACAAATTCTTGGTCCTCCACTGGTTACCACTCTGAGGGCAGGACTCAGAAACCCATGACAAGCCCTCCCGATAACCCTGATACGAATTCAAGTTTGAGGACCATGGATATCAATAAACTATTGTCCTGAGAAATATAACTCTTATGCCAATTTGGGGGGGGGGCATACACAGACTGGGTATAGAGAGTACGTTCATGCTTCTGTCCTAGTTGGGTATGAATGTTTCAAATTCTTTATGTCCATTCTGTAACCCGAGAAGCTTGAACTAATGATATAGTGATGTTTAAAATTAAATAAATAAAAGCAATAGAATACCTTAAAAACAAAGCGCATTTGAGACACTCAGTGTTAAAAGACACACAGGCCCGGCCTATGGAAACACAAAGTCCCTCACTCAAGATGATAGCCAAACACCCTATTCTTTTTCTTGGCCAACTGTGGCTTCCCACATACACTGTGGAACTTCGTAATTTTAAACTGTTCAGTTTGAGAAATATTGTTGCAGAGGACCAGGATCCCTCTGTGATATGTTCTGAGACATCGGACAGACTTAATCATGAGTTACCTGACGGCAGTGACCCTGAAGCTGACCCGAGGGTCAAAAATCTTATCCTGTATCCAAGACCTTTGCATTGTCAATCCTGAACTTAAATAATTCTAATTCCTTTCTTTCTTTTGTTTTTAACCATGGAGGGTTTATTTTTAAAAGACTGATTTTTATTTTATGAGTGTTTGCCTGTATACCATGTTCATGCCTTATGCCCATGGAGGTCAGAAGAGGGCACTGGAACCTCCGGAACTGGAGTTATAGACAGTTGCGAGCTGCCACGTGGGCGATGGGAATCGAATCCAGCTTCTCTGGAAGAGCAGCCAGTGCTCTTAACCACCAAGCCATCTCTCCAGCCCCAGCTCTGAATCTCATCTTCGGAGGTTACTGAGAGGGCCAGATGAAAGTCCGTATGTGGACCTACTTTATAAACTGCTAAGTCCTGATTAGCGGAAAGGATTATGGTGGGAGAAACTCTACGCAGGTAGAATCCCTTTGGAGGTGGTGCCATGGGTAGGTAGAGACAGAGGATGCAGCTAGTTAAATGCTTCCTGGCTTCTCCCTTCTCTTAGAGGGAGGAGGATGAGAATTTCCTTTCTAATGAAAAGCCTGTTTACCAGGATGAGTCACCTTAAATAAAATGATGCCTGAGCAGAGGCGAATTAGCTTCTTGAGTCATTACAGCTTGTGAAAGAAGTGCCAAGGTAGTTCTCGCTAAAAAGATAATTAGTTTCTCTTAACAACTTACTGCCCACAAAAGAATAATGAGAGCCAATTTTGGAATATGTTGATTTAGCATTTTTAGCTGATTACATATTCAGAAATTTGTAATGCAACATTCTGTGGCTTTTTCCCATCTTGGATAAGGATTCTGAGAGAGATTTGTCTACCACAAACTTGCTAGAGCAGTACCCAACAGGATGCTTTGTGGTTGCGGTTTCCTGTCATGGAAGTGGTGATGATTCCTTGTGGGATGTTTGAAAGATTATCTATTGGGAATGTCAGATATGGCTGGTGGAGTCAGACGGTAGTCAGAGGTAAGCCTGCCTTGTTTCCAAAGGCCGGTAGAAGGTCAGACGATGGCTGAAAACTGCCGTCCTAAGGATAGATATTTGCAGAGAAGTCTCAATGTCCACATGAAAGGTGGCTGTCTGCAGGCTCCAACATCTCTGTCACTTTGTATTTCCCGAGAGCATTCATCCAATCTGACACGATGAGGTTTCATCAGAACTCTCTGAGGAGCCATCAACTGAGACCTGGCATGGATTTGCTTATGACTCGTATTTGAGAGAAGGGACATCAACATTTCTGAGTCCCAGCAGTTGGCGAGGCAGCCTTGGAGTAAGCGTGATCATTCATTCACTCCTGCAAAGAAGCTAGACACCCACAACTTCCTCCCTCCCTATCATTGTGGAGCTCAGGGAACAGACAGGTCTCCGAGAGGCCGAGGAAGAGTCGGGCGGTTGGGAATACACGAGAAAAGATCAAGAGGCATGGAGGACAGCGGCGTTCCAAGCAGAGACAGCCCCACATACAGTGGCTCATTCTGAAGACCGAAGAAGCCTACATTAGCTGTAGAATAACAGTCACCCTGGGGGTGGAGGCGGGTGAGACAAGCTGGTGCCAGGACTTGGGAGACATTGCCAGCCTGGGCCTTCTCCTCCTCGCCAATGCCAGCCATACTTTTCAAACAGCTTCATGGAACCCTGGGTGGAGCGGTGGTGGTGGATTCCAGAGGGCTTTGTCTCTGGTCTACACAGTGTGTCTAAGGGGTGAAAGGGAAAACACCTGGGCTCCACCTTTCACTCTGTTAGGAACAGCTTTGCTTGTATTGAGTTTAGACACTGAGGGCATACATAAAATAGTGTTAGGAGATGGGACTTTCTGCTTAGAAAATGATCGAAAACTACCAAGGGTCTGGGGTAGGGGTTCCACCTGTCAACACTGTGAACGATGTTGCCATCTACAATGTTCATACTTGGGAACAGCACAACTGAACTGCAAAAATAATCATGCCTGCATGGGCATGCATATTCTCTCTCTCTCTCTCTCTCTCTCTCTCTCTCTCTCTCTCTCTC
>NC_022023.1:6561459-6575196 GCF_000317375.1 Microtus ochrogaster
CACACACACACACACACACACACACACACACACACACACACGTTTTATGCTGAACCTCACAGCTATACTGGGCTGCATGTGACCAGCGGAATGCCCTTCTGGGGTAAGGGGCAGCTTGGAGAGACTCCTGAGGAACCATGGAGGATGGATTCAGATGGTAGCTGTGTTGCCCTGACCCTTCTTCCTAAGACTCCAGGCAGAGCCTGCTTCCAGGTGAGTGGAAAGCTCGCCCATGGTCATTTCATTCACTTTTATAAATTATCCAGGGGACAAGAGGAAGACAGACAGGTGGTGGTGGTGCATACCTTTAATCCCAGCACTCGGGAGGCAGAGGCAGGCGGATCTCTGTGAGTTCAAGGTGAGCCTGGTCTATGGAATGAGTTCCAGAACAGCTGGAACTGTTACACAGAGAAACCCTGTCTTAAAAACAAAAAGCAAAAAAAAAAAAAAAAAAAAAAGAGAAAGGCCGAGTATCTGCTGCTTTATCCTGAGCAGGAAAATGAGCAAAGTTTAGAAATGGCTAAAATGCGCCATTGACAATTCTCACCAACCACCACATGGTTGGGATCGTTACTCAGTGCAAACCATCTTTACTCAGTGCAAACCTTCGCAGCCCGGGCTATTAATCCTGTGTCTGTGAGTTCTGTGAGTTCTACACACTCAGGGGATACCTTCCCAGTGTCATCGTCTCTCAGAAAATGACCAGAAACCAGACGGTAGGCAATCTTTGGTAGACTGTGTGTCATTTTCAATGATACCTGCTCCTTTTAATGTATCTCTCCTCTCCTCCCTTCACCTCCCCTCACCTCCCATTCCCTCCCCTAAACGCCCAGTCTACAAGTCTACAGTGTTATCTGTCCAGCCCGGGCTCCAGTTGAACTCACAGGCAGAGCCTCTACCCGAGTGCCATTCTGATCCCATTCATACCCTGGCCATCCGCATTAGCGAGGATTCAGAATGTCCTGTTAAGAGGCCACGGGAGCAATGAAACTATTAGTGTTTTAGCTACATCATGAACAGCATGAATGTCGGCTCTAAGTCACCGAGACTCCGTCTGCACTCACCCTCGCTTAGACAAACTATAAATATGTTGTTGGCGGCATGATAGCATGTGGCTTCCTTTCTTCCAAAGTCAGAGGTCCCTCAGGGTTTCCCATGGTTCCCTGGCTTGTTTACTCTGAATGTGGCCGATGGAGCTTCAGCCTGACTGACCACAGCATCCTGCAGCCGAGACGGAGATGGGCTGGGGTTCTGTGGAGTTTGCACATATCTTGAATACTTCTGAGTGTGACTTGAAGTACTGCCCTGAGGCCCAGACTGGAGTCAAACCTCAAAGTTTTCATCAGTATTTTCCTTGGGGCATTTCCCTCAAGTCTAAGTTATAAAACGCTATCACTTTAACCGAAGAGACAATGCCACAATTTTGGCAACTTGCAGACAATGTTTGTGGTTGCTGCAAATTATTTTTACCCCAGTGACAAAAGTGGCACAGATAATATTGCCCGCAAGAAAGGTAGGGAAACATAAAACAAGAACAACAGTGAAAAATGAGGCGTAAAATAGGGGGGAAAAAGCAAGTGTAGTCTGTGGTTTTAAACACCAAAGCGCACTTCTGTCTTGTCTCGGGGAAATTTCAGAGGTCATTAATGCAGAAGATTGAAGCCGAAATCAGCTACTTGATTTAGACTCTGATTTGATTGTTGAATATCGTTGTGTAATGTGTCTGAGGACCTCTGGTCCCTCTAGGCCTCAACATACTTCCCAAACTTTAAAGTTTGGGAAAACTTTAAACTGACCATACTTCCCATTTATTAATTATTCATCCATTCTGTTAATTTAATTGTCCATTCATTCAACTAGTATATATATATATATATATATATATATATATATATATATATATATATAATATGTATAATTATGTATAACATTAGTAGAATAAGTACATGTCAGAAATTGTTATAGACGGGAAGCATCCAGATGATGGAAGAGACAATCCTTTTGTCTCTATGGGGCTTATATTCTAGTTTTAATGTTTTCAAATTGAGTGAGTGAGGGTGTCCCGACAGGGGCAGCTGAGATGGTTAAGATGTCTGTAAGAGCAACTAAAATTCTCTAATGAAGGCACAAGGAGGCCAGGCTAGGTGTCTGAGCCAGTTCAGCAACTTCACCTAGCCCCTCTATGTTTTTGGGGCCCATAAAAGTCATTGCCATCTCCGTATCGGGTGCGTGGGAAATCACTGCCACCTTGATTTCCATCTCCCCTCTACACTCCCCTGCTTCTCAGCGCGTTCCCCCTCGTGGTGATTCTTCTGTCTGCCAGACGGTTTGGGCCATCTTTGGCAGTCTTCATTCCTTCCTCTTTAGACACCCTCCCTGGGGTCCCCCCATCTCTGCTTGTCCAGCTCTCTCTCAGCCGAGCCACCTTTAGTGTCGGTGTGGAGGTCAAATGTGAGGGAAGCTGCAGCAGTTTCTAGACACCCAGATCCAGGGGCAAGAGGCTGAGGTCCATCTAGTTTGGTGGAAGACTACAACGAGGAGGCGGATAGCAGCAGAAGGTGAAGGGTTCAGGGTTTCAGCGTAGGCTCTTCATGCTGAGGAAAGGGCTGAATATCTCAGCGGAGAGAACAGTTAGGAGAGACCAGTGTCACAGAAGCACAACCCAGAGAGGGTTGGGAAAAGGGGGACACATAGGTAAAACACTCACTCCACAACTCCCTGATCTGGTGGTCTGCTTAGCTCCGAGACCACAGACAAGATGACCCCAAAGCCGAGGTTGTAGGCTAGGGGCTAGTCCAGTGGTAGAACACTTAGCATTTTCTTCCAGACCACCACAGTGGCACAGCACCATGTCTAATGAATACACACACACAGACACAGACAGACAGACACACACACACAAAACCTTAAAAGTGGAACATTCTTCCTGCAAGTCAAAAATAGCTCTCCTCCTTGACTTGGAGTTTACCGATGTAAAGGACAAAACAGTCCAACACCTAAAGGAGCGGTTTTTCTGCAGACAAGGAAGCAGGATTTCCAGGAAGCTCTGAGTATTTCACACCACAGGCAAAGCCCCGGAAGTCCATGACAAAAGCTTTATTATGGTAAGTATGACCTCAGCGAACTTACCTAAGGATCTTCAGGGAGAGGTCTCCTTAAACCACAAATTCTTAAATCTGGGATTTTGAGCTACAAGAGGTCATGAGTATTTGTGGCCTTATTTCTTAATTTTGGGGATAAGGACACGGAGGCCGAGAGGCTAAACGGCTTCTCAATACCCGCATCCACCGTTGTTAGCAGAGTCCAGGAGCCAAATCTCCCAATGCCAAGCTAGTCTCTTTTAATAAATAGGAAGCAAGACTCTGCTGATCAGCATTTTCATAATAGGTAAACAATATTCTCATTCTTTCCAATTTTATAGATGAGCAATCTGAGATGTGGAGAAGAGACTTCTTTATTTCACACAAAATCAGGACTAGATCTTTGGCTTTTTAATCCGTGGTCCAGGGCTTTCTCAGTATTTATGGTTCCTGTAGCATTCCTTTAGAAAACAAGGCAACAAATATGTTTTTGACAGACTGTCAACCGTAGACGCAAATCTCATGTGTGCTTGAAGTCTTCATATTGGCATAACATCCACAAAAGGTCACTCAAGCCGTGTTTGTAATATGAAATGGATACATGAGGACAGATGAGTAGCTGAATAAACAAAGGGTGGACTGGAATTATGTTCTGGTCTCAGCAGGGGATCCATTCTGCAAGTGTACGGTTACTCAAGACTGCTTTGTACTGGGGGGTTGACAAAGCGCAGAGACCATCTGGGTAAGAAGGCAGATGGAATACATCTGGATGACCTAGCGAAGAAGCGTCAGGGAGAGAAAACAGACTCTGTTCCAAAGAGAGAAGGAAAAGGGGCCCTGCGCACTCGTGAAGGAGTGACCGGACAGCTGGACCTGGCAAGGGAGAGAGGGGGGAGCACTGAGAAGAAGCAGCCAAGCGATGGGAGATGGCTGGCTTTCTGCACAGGCCCTGAGTTTGGGTTCCTAAGAGGTCTAGAGTTCCCAGCACCCACATCGGGTGGCTCACGATGGCTTGCAACTCCAGTTCCTGGGAATCTGATATCTCTGGCCTCCATGGGCATGTGCGCTCCTGTGCACATGCCATACACAGACATGTAGGCATGAACCAAAGAGCTATGGATAGGGGATGACATTCGGAGCTGACCAGAGAGAGGGAAGAGTTCACCTTTTCCTTTTTTTTCTTTTAACTTCATGTGCATTGGTGTTTTGCCTGTGCGAGGGAACCTGTTCCCCTGGAACTGGAGTTACATGCAGTTGTGACCTGCCATGTGAGTGCTGGGAACTGAGTCTGGGTCCCAAGGAAGAACTGCCAGTGTTCTCAACCCCTGAGCCATCTCTCCAGCCCCAAGAGACAATTTATTTAAGGATTTGGCTCCCAGTATGGAGCAGATTGCTCTATACCCAGAAGTACACGAGTATATGGACAGTACAATTGGAGTCAGTGACGGGGGGGGAGGGGCTGAAGTTGAGGACAGTAGAGAAGCAGGAGCAGTTCTGAGAGGAAACAAGGGGAGACATCAGAGGGGGCCATGATTATAATATATTGCATGAAATTCTCAAGGAACTAACAAATATTAAGTACATCTTTAAACAAGAAGGAGGAAAGGAATTAGGAATTAAGAAAAAATGTATTCTTGGCCCTTGGCTTCCACATGGGCCTGTGTGGGCAGTACACCCCCTTCACGTGTGTAAAATCACACACACACATGCAGCGCACGATGCCCGCCTGTGCTCTATGCGCTACCATACAGTTTGCGAGCTTCTGAGCTTTGGGCAATGGGCTGGAGGTGAAATGCGCTAACACACACACACACACACACACACACACACACACACACACACACACAGAGAGAGAGAGAGAGAGAGAGAGAGAGAGAGAGAGAGAGAGAGAGAGCGCTCTATCCACTGGTAAGAAGCCCTTTATTCAATAGCACCACGGAGGCTTATACACCCAACAGTCAAGTGGGCCAACAGGTGAAAACCTTATCCTCTGATCCTCAAGGCAAGGCAACACGTGCTTGTGAAGCAGAGCTGGTAAACAACTTTGACACAGCTTTCAGTAACTCAGATCAGAAGGAAAGTAAAGATCTTTAGCAGGGAAGAGCAGCTGGAGGCCAGGACTCCACACACACACACATGCACACACACACATACACGCATGCACATACATGCTCTCGCATACACAAACACGCACACACACAAATTGGATGCAGTTTTGTGGATCACTGGCAGAGTGGGGAAGAGCAGCCCCACCCACAGGACCAGTACACACATCTCACAAGTCTCGAATCCAGTGTGGTCTTGCCAAGGAACTCACTCCTCAGGTGAATTCCCTGTGCTCAGAGATAGAGCTGTGATCAGGTGCCGCCTTGGGAGGGAACACATTATTTAAGTCAGAACTACCCTGAGGACCCAAGAGCAGGATAGAATCACAGAGACGGTTGTAGCGGGGTGGATACTGGATGCGCGCTGCATGGTGACAAGCTGAAAACAGCAGGTAAGAGGAAGGTTGGGCCGGGTACTCTAGTGTGTACGCTGGTGTCTAGGGGCAGACTTCATCTACTGAGGTTAACTCTGGACTCTCACAGCCATTCGTCTAAGGTTAGAGGGTCAAGGACCTAAGGATCTACCCACCTGTCACACGGTTCACAGCTACTAAGCTCCGAAGCTCCGGTAGACGAGGCAAACATCCGCAGGCGCATCCTTCTGCAGAGCAGTTAACGCTATGTGTTCTGGAAACGCAAAGACAGGTCTGCCTGTACAGATCCCAGAGCTCCGACTGCTTCTCAGTCCCCCAGCACTGTTGGGAGACGCCCCTACATCTGGAACATCCGCTGCTCCAGGGGTGCAATCCCGAGGAGACTCTGGAGGGTGGGAGACCCTGTTCAGCTCACAGCCTGCAGAGGTTACACGTGAAGTGTGCCGTGGCTGTCTGCAGGAACCTGTCCAGTACGGGCGCAGCACCAGCACACGATGGAAAGAGGACCAGAGTTTTCAGCTCACCTGACCCTACTCCCACCCCGGGCAGTCTGTGTCTTTCAAGAGTCCACACACACGTTGATTCAGGGTTTTTACCTCTTTCTTTCCTCCTTGGTTTCTCTGTAATGTGCGTAGATAGTATTATTACTTTATTAAGCGTGGAAACCTTAAATTTTTCTGCATATATTTATCTAATCTTGTTTATATTTTTTCATTAGGCATTTATATTTTCGTTTCCTCTTCTCCTTTTTAAATTTGTTTTTGGTAGTGTTTTGACTTGATCTTACTGATTTTAAAGCTTTTATATTTCTATTTTTATTTCCTTTCTTATGTTTCTATTTGGTTATAAAATATCTTACTGGGAAATTTTTTTCAACTTTTCTTTTTTTTAATCTGTTCTTTCCATTTCCCCTTTATAGCATTCTGGTCTACTCCCCTTCTTTCCTCCTTCATTGATTTAACCTTGCTTCTATCCTGCGTCTCCCTCTCCTCAACTTCTTATCTATTTACTATCTCCATTTTATTAGAAGTAATTTTTAATTTCATAGGACAGTCTTCAATATTTTTCCATATTCTGTTTTAGGATTTTTGAAGATATGCTAGTGTTAATTAATAATATTAATTGATTTAAACATATTTTTTATGTCTTGTATGGTTTGGTGGTGTTACTCATAATTAAACAGTCATCAAGATTGAACGAATAATAAAGAATCTCTCCACAGACCAGGTAGACTCATGGAGAATGTAAGCAAAAATATCAGTGCCCCAGCTTCACGATACCTGACCTCACACTACACTGCGGAGCTGTGCTAACAAAGGCAGCAGGGTGCCGGCAGAGGAACAGACATATACACCAATTGAACAGTGGACTCAGAAACACACTCTCACAGGTATAGCCTCTTAATCTTTGACAAAGCAGTCAAAAGCACATATCAGAATGAAAGACACTGTCTTCATCAAACGATGCTGGAAAATCTGAATTTTCACAGAAATAAGAATAAAACTAAATCCACCACTCTCACCCTATTCTACACTAGCTCTAAGTGGTCTAAAGATTGTAATGTGAGATCTAAAACTTGGAAAGTGCTGGACCAAGCAGGCGGACCACCTGAAGGCAGAAGCAAGGGTTTTCTGAATAGAGTTTTAACAGCAAGGGATATAACTCTTCGAATTGACTAAACTTAAAAATTTCTATACAGTGAAGCCTCCATTTTGGAAGTTTATACCCTGAAATAACAACACGCAAATTGTATTCTTTTAAGCACTGCCTGGCCCATTAGTTCTAGCCTCTTATTGGCTAACTCTTACATCTTGGTTCAACCCATTTCTAACAATCTGTATGTCACCACGAGCTCGTGGCTTACCGGGAAAGATTCAGCATGTCTGACCTGGCAGCTTCATGACGGCGGCTCTCTGCCTGCCTCCTTCCTCCCATCATCCAGTTCTGTCTACTCTGCCTGCCTGATTTTCTTCCCTATAAAAGGCCAAGGCAGTCTCTTTATTCAACCAATGAAAGCAACACATAGAAAGAAGATCCTCCTACACCACAGTGGGAGCAGGGGCTGTCTCTGCCTCTTTTTTTGGCTTTTGGGACCCTACTCCTCATACTGGGTCACCTTGCCCAGCCTTAATCCATGGGAGGTGCAAAGGTTGGTCCAGTTGTGTGAAGCCTATTTTCTTCCACTGGACTTGTAGAGGGCCAGGTAAGTAAGATGAATTCCAAAAATTAATAAAGATGTTGTGAATTATGATATAGCTAATATGCTAGAAAAATGTTTAAACAAGATGGCCTTCCATTTTTTTTATTATTAGAATGAAATATATAAGCCATACGCTCTTCTAGTTTAACTCCTTTTTAGTGTACCATTCCATGGCATCAACATCTGTCTTGCTCTGCAGCTGTTGCCACCAACCATTTTCAGAGATTTTCCATTGTTCCACTCTGAAGCTCTGAGCATACTCAGCAGCTGTCTTTTGTGCCCCGCCCCCACCATAACTACAATTCATTTTCTATCCGTGTCTGACCATTTCAGCTGCCTCGTAAGGACAGAAGTCTTCTAATTTTTTTTTTTCAAAGTGACATTTTTTTTCTTTACCCATAAAAATAAGAAAAATCTTGCTTTAAATTGTTAGAGGAGCCGGAGTGATGGCTATGCAGTTAAAAGCATTTGTGGCTCCTGCAGAGGAGGCCAGTTTGGTTCCCAACACCCACAGACTTACAGCTGCATGGAACTCCAGCTCCAGGGAATTCTTCTGGCCTCCATGGGCGCCACACACACTCATGCACGCATGCATACACGCATACACGCACAATGCACACACATCTATTAATAAAATGACAGACAGTAAATCTAGAGACTTACAAACATGCAATTAATGTTAGAAGGAAGTTGACGTGCACAGATTAGGATCACTGGAGACATAAGTAATGGCTGTACACACACACCTTCGAGAGGTAATAATTATGAAGGTGCGAGAAACATACATGCAAACATAAACTGATTCACATCTGCATATGCTCATTGTCCGCAAAGACAATGATAATAATGATGCCACAATCTTCACGGATATCAGAAGCCTCTCCTGAGTTTTAGGTCCCTGGGAGCTTGTACCTTCTTTGCATTTGGCTGAGGCCAAAGGCTTGGTCCTTTCAAGGCCCTCTTATCTTCATCTGTAACACGCGGAGAGCAGTGTCTTACCTTAGCGCTTCTCAGGGTTGATGTGAAGATGGAACATCATAACAAAAGTCAGAGGCCTTTGAAAAACACAAAGGCCCACAGGATGCCAGGCATTGTTAGAGGCCACCGAGAGGTCGCCAGCAGTGTGATTCAAGGTCAAGTTATGCATTTTGAAAAGATGTGCAGTATTTACAAATTATTCAGAAAGCCAGATTCTTGCTTTGGTGACCCAGAACCATGACTAAATTGTCTCCGAAGCGCCGCACATTTGATAACCCCTGCTCTTAGTAATCACCCCACATTCGGACCAGATGGTCATGCAGCTTCTCTTCTCAGCAGAATCTAAAGTTTTTAGTGGGGGGAGAAGTTGTGAATTCACATAGCACAAAGGCAAAAATCACATCTCTTATCAGCAGGCTTTTTTACTTTTATATAGTGGCAAAACTGCTGCCCTCTGTAACCCATCCACTAAGAGAACCCTGTTTGTCAATGCAATTTAACAAGCGTTTATTGAGTACTCATACTGTACAAGGTAGTTCAGTTTTGGTAGAGATGGAGAAATAGAAAGGATAAAAGTAGTGGGGGGAAAATGAGAGATTGTTTCTAAAGTGGCTGATCTTTAAAAAAATATCTTTGTGTGTATATGTACAATGTGTGTGTATATATTTGTGTGTGTTTCTGCAGGTATGTGTGTGCCACGCATGTGTGTGAAGCCAGGGTGAACGTCAAGTCTCAGGCCTCATCTTCTACCCTCTTTGAAGCAGGACTTTTTGTTGTTTTTCTGCAGCATATGGTAGATTGGCTGGCCAAGAGGTTCTGGGGATTGTCTGTGTCTCTGTCTCTCATATCCCTTGAGCACTGGGATTGGAGACGTGAGCTCCACTCCTTCACAGGGTGCTGGGGATTTGAACCAGGTATTCACACTTGTGTAGCACTTGTTTTACCCACGGAGCCATCTATTGTCCCAGCCCAGAAGGGAGTAAGCTTAAAAATGGAAGGGAAGCGGCAGATCATGACCGCCAATTATAGAAACAAAAGGAAACCAATGACAAGAAAATGATTGGGGAATATGCCTTGGAGTTGGAGAGGTTGCAAGAACGGAACCCATTCCATGTTGGAGACCAAAATCTGGTGACATTTTCCCCAGGCCTTGGCGATTCCTTGTGTTGGGATTCGAGGCAAGACTGTTTAAGTCTGAAGAAACCTAGCCCATCCCATCAATAAGTGTTTATCTACACTATGTGATAAAGCTCACGCTGTCACTGTGGTACTATGACAAGCACCACCATGTTTAACCAGTGGTTTTCATCCCTTCTAGCTGACCTAACTGTGGGCCCTCTTTTAAGAACTACCTTGGTCACATGTGTATTTCAGCTTTTATTATGACAGTCCTCCTTGTGTGGGTGTTACTTTTGCATACCCAGTTGCATCATTTATCCAAAATTAAAATTATTTGCAAAGTAGCCTCTTTAAAGGTAAAGGGAGTTAGCCTAGTCAGTTCTCTTTTGTACCCTAATGCTCTCTCACAGGACCCATGACACTGTTCAGTGTTGAGAAAAAGCCGGAAGATGCTCCTTAAAACCTAGTTCAAGGACTCCTAGGCCTGTTCGTAGGCCACAGCAGAGCTGAGGCAGGACAGAAATACAGAGAAAATTATGGGGATGGAAGGGAGAAGAGACCCCACCCTAGGTTCGGGTTGACGCTTCTTTCCGGCTGAGAGTCAAGGATCCCTTTCAGGCATTTCCCTTTCCCCACCAAGAACCTGCATTTTCTACTCTTCCCAGCACCCACATATGAAGGCCTAGTGGCTCAGGGTTCATCAGATTGCAAGCCCATCTCGGGCACCTCCAGAGTCACCCTGTAATCTCATTTATAGAAGGAGCATGGAGAGAGAGTCCGGGAGGGTCCCTTGGAGATCGGTCAGGCAGTGAAATTCCAAAGGCTTCCACCATCCTGGAACTAGTACACTTCTGTCCTTAAAGGTGTGCCTGCCTTGGCCAGGGCCTTCAGGAGACGGGACCCTTCAGTGCTTCGGGGCCTGCGTGACCGACCCTTTCACTACACATCACAGTCACTGTGTATCCAGGTTCTACACTGGTGTGTGTGTGTGTGTGTGTGTGTGTGTGTGTGTGTGTGTGTAGAGAGAGAGAGAGAGAGAGAGAGAGAGAGAGAGAGAGAGAGAGAGAGAGAAATTCTCCTTCCATGGTGGAATGAGGAATCACACTCAGGGTTTTCGGATTATGTGGAAGCTGCTTTTACCGCCAAGCCATCTCACTGGCCCTGTATTAGTACATATTTTTAATAGACTTTTTTAAAAAAAGAGTCTCACTCTCTAGTAAGAGGCTAGTCTCGAACTCAAGGCAATCTTCCTGCCTCCCCCGCCCCCCGTCTCCCAACTGCTACCTTTATCCATCATATTATTTCATCCCAACTATCCCCATAAAGAAACTGACCGACTGCCAGACATCCCTTCTCCCCGCGCGATGGTGACAGTCTCTACTTTTCAGATGGAGCGTCCCCGCCCTCCTTATTCTTTGGATTTTTATTTTTTAAAGTACCCTTTCCTTTATTTGTATCAAAAACTGATTATTTCCCGGACAAGTAGAGAAGGAGGCCTGGAAGGGAGCGCAGGGACTGGCGCTCAGCAGGCGGCGCGGCAGGCGGGGCAGCCGGGGCGTGCCCTGTGCTCCGGGGAGGGTCCCGCGCTGCCCTCGCCCTCGGCCCGCCCCGGACAGCAGCGGGCGACACCTGGGCGGTGCAATCTGCTGCCAGCCCCGGTCGCGGAGGGCAGCTCGCAGGCAGAGGAGATACCGCGGGCAGCCGGGGGCGCCCACTCCAAGAAGCGGCCAGAGAGATTGGGGCGGAGACGCGGCTCGCGCTCTGGGTCTGACTTTTCTGCCCACTGGCCGTGCCACCTGGACTGGTTTCTGGGTCCCCCCCCCCCCCGGCCCGGGTCTTGGTGTAGCTGGAGGGAGTTGGTGTAGAGAGGTTTTTGTTGTTCTTTCTATTCTGACCTCGCAAACGTGAACGGTGTCGGCCACCGGCAAGCTTCATTCCTGAGTTTCTCCAGTAGTAAGACTCACTTCTGCTGTTCTGCAGCGTCCGCGAAGCTGGGGACCCCAGGTAGGTGGGACTATGCTGGGCGGTCGCGATGGGGCGGGGAGGGGGGGAGGACTTTGAAGGACTGATCCCAGACCCGGGGCTGGAGGCCGGCAGACCTGGCTGCAGAGCAATCGCCCCAAGGTGCTCAGGTGAGGACCAGCAGAGGGTATATATCTTTGCACAGGTGCTGCGAAGGGACCCGCGAACTCGAATCTGAAAATTAGCAGATTTGTTTTGGGGCAGTTTCCCCTGCACCCAACCAGACCTCTTCTCTTAGCGAGTTAAGTCACAGGGGTGGGATTTGCCCGCTTCAAACTGCAAAACCGAGGGTAACAGCGTGTGAGGCTCTATCCAGCAGCCGATAGGAAGTGGGGTAGGAAGTGGGTCTCTGCTCTCCTCTCATCGCGCCTCCTCCCTTTTCCCTTTTCCCTTTCCTCCCTTTATAAGTCGCCTTTGCCTATGAGGGGCTCCATTTCCGGCATCATTGAAAAGTTCTTATTTTTACCAGGGGGCTAGTATGTGACCAGCAGCCCCCGGGACTCCAGGCTCTGGGCTCCCGGTTCAGAGGGGATTCTAGGCAGACACATGCTTTGAATCACAGCCTTCTAACGCTACAGCTTAGGAACAGTGTGCAGAGGAAAGCTGATGGGATCCTTACAGACGCTGGCGGGTAGAAGGGGTCCAAACTGTTGTCCAGCCTTCCCTTCCCCTTTTGACAGCCCTTTGGGGCGAGCTAGCATGCTGGTCTCTGTTGTCTGAAAGATGGAGCAAGGAGTCAAAACAGGCTCGCTGAAAGTAGCTGAGGGCTTGAATCCGTTTCTGTAGCACATGCCCCACCCGCCCCACAAACAACTTCCTGTACCTCTGTGGCTCTGCCTCCCATCACCCCCTCATCACCTCCGGAGTGACATTCATTTGAAAGCAGATTCTAGGACCCCACTGTGTCCAGGAAGAAGAGAAGGTCTGGTGAGGAGGGAGGAGCAATGCTTGAGGCTCTTTACTGGACGTTTCCTGTGGGTCAGACTCACCGCTCTCTGTATAACTTCTCACAAAGCCTCTCCAGGTTGGTACATTGTATCTCATTCTGCAGTTGAGATGTGGAGGCGATGAAGATTGTTCCTCTTATTCTAAGATAGCTCATCGTTGGCACAGCTGGGATTGCAATCTAGTCTCTAATTCTAAAAACTTTTTACTTCCTTCTCTTCTGTAAAGATAAGCTGGAGCAGGTAAAAACCAAACAAGCAAACAAGCAACCAGCTCACCCACCCAACAACCGCATTATCGAGCTCTTGCTAAGTGCCAGGTACTGCTAAAGCATCTCAGAGGTCCCATTGGCATCTTTGGTCAGGGATGTCTATCGTACTGACCTTGCCCCTCACAGAAGCCCTGTTCCAGAAGGCTGTTCAGATCCACTGAGCTGCTACTGTTTGGGTGAGGCTGGAGTTCTGTTTGCTTTATCCTAGAAGTGGTTTGGGGTCTAATGAAAGATCGATTGTCCGAACCTGATCCGTTAGACCTGACCGTTGGCTTGTGAATGATCCCTCTGTCCCCTAAGAGGCCCGTTCCAGGCTTTTGCTCAATAAACACTTGTGGAATGAATGAATGAATTAGCACCTTGTACGGAGTGATCTGCGACCCCAAGGACAGCAGAGCAGTGCGGGGCAGCCTGGGCCTTTTCCTCTAAGCCCATGACGCCAGCCATAGGGTGCTGCTTCTTGGGCAAGGGAGGTTAGGGCAGCCCGTGCCTTTGTGGACTTCCAAAATTCCTCAGCTAAAAAGTTCACACCCGTTTTTATAGAATTTTAGAAAATATGGCTCAAGCCGGGCGGTGGTGGCGCACGCCTTTAATCCCAGCACTCGGGAGGCAGAGGCAGGCGGATCTCTGTGAGTTCGAGGCC
>NC_022023.1:6575546-6587093 GCF_000317375.1 Microtus ochrogaster
AAAAAAAAAAAAAAAAAAGAAAGAAAAGAAAAAAGAACATCCAATTTTTTCTCATAGAAGGATCCCTAATGGGAAAGAAGGCCAAGTGCTCTTCTTGGAGATGGACAGAAAGGAATGTCCAAAGAATGGAAAGAAGGGAGATGCACAGGTCAATTCCAGCAGGCTTGGTCATTGCCTCAATGACTTAGAATGTTTTCATCATATATGAACCCCAGCTTAACTGTATATTACACGTTTCCCTGGGCCAGTGAGATGACTTAGCCCGTAAATGAGCTTGTCATCAAGTGTGAGTTTGAGCCCCGGAACCTGCATGGGGGAAGGGAAGAGCTGACTCCTACAAGCTGTCTTCTGACCTTCACACGCATACTGAGGCATATGTGCACACATGGATACACACACACAAATGCAACAAACCAAATGAATTTCAAAATTTTTTTCCTCCAAAGAATATTTGAATAAAATTAATATTCAGGTAGAGCAGGGGTTAGGAGAACCCAAAGAATCAGGCAGTCTCTGGTCTGGTGGCTTAGAGAACAGTTTTCCATTCTCTGTCTATAGAATTGAACTTTTTTTTTTTTTGGGTTTTTCGAGACAGGGTTTCTCTGTGGTTTTGGAGCCTGTCCTAGAACTAGCTCTTGTAGACCAGGCTGGTCTCGAACTCACAGAGATCCGCCTGCCTCTGCCTCCCAAGTGCTGGGATTAAAGGCGTGCGCCACCACTGCCCGGCCTTAGAATTGAACTTTTTAACTCCCCGAGAGAGGCAATTCCCTTTTCCCATTTTCCAGAATGAAGAATATGTGTTAAAAATAATTTTTTAATTGTTTGCTTTTTATTACCTAAACTATACATATTAATTGCAGAAAAAGATAAACACAGAATACTACTATAAATAATAAAGAAAATATGTATCTAGGCTTGGAAATAGCAAGTGTAAAACTTGGCATATAGTTTTCTAAATCTTTTCTCCACATCTATGAATAAGTTAGAACACACAAACAGACACACACACACAGATAAACCTTAGTTTTGGTTGAATTCCTTTCAGAGTTTAGAGCCACCTGAATGCTTCTAAAGAAGACAGAGAATGAATGGTAAACACTTAAAGAATCACAAAATGTCAGTGCAGTGTGAGCCCCAGTGTATCTCACCCCACCCTATAGTTCTCCTCCGTCATTCAATCCCTAGCAGAGAGTCCGGCAGTGGGGCTGCCGGAGAAGTCACAGGGTCAAGCTGTGCTCCTCCTCGCTCAGTGTCTCAAATGCAGCAGGAAAGCTCGCTCTTCTCTGCCTCAATGTGAAGATCAGGGCAGACGTTCAAAAGCTCATTTGCAAAGCTAGAAGGAAGCCCCTCCCCCACCAAAGGTCACTGCCAGCCGGTGCATTTTCTCACCTGCCTGACCTCAGACAAGGCAGGTTACTTCTGTGCGGTTGCCCTTTGGGAAAAGGAGATAAGGATCCTCCTTCCTTGAGTCAGGGTTCCCTCACCCTGACAAAGCACCCAGGGCGATCTGCTGTTAAAGAGCTAAGGGTGTGTTTGGCTGTGGCTTCAGCCCAGGTGGGCTCCGTTGCTTCCAGGCCCACGCTAGGGCGGTGGGAGTGTGTGGCAGAGAGGAAGGAACCGGGGCCTCAGTTTCCTCTGTGAGTGAATGCCTTCAAGGCCTTACATTCCATCTACTGCAGTCTGCTTCCTTTTTAAAATAAAGATTTATTTACTTTATTTTATGTGTGGGTGTTTTGCCTGCATGTATGTTTGTGCACCACGGGCATGAAGAAGGGCTTGGGCCTTCTGGGAGAGGACTTACAGAGGTTGTGAGCCACCATGTAGGTGCTGGGAGCCAAACCGTGCCAGCTGGAAGAGGAGAACTCTTCCTGATTTTTTTTTTTTAAATTAATGTGTATGAATGTTTTTGCATGAAGTAAGTCCATGTGCCACATTAGTGCCTGGTGCCCTTGGAGTTCCCAAGAGGCTGTCAGAGCTCCTGGAACTAGAGTTACAGATGGTTGTGAACTGACCTTTTATTTAAATTTTAATTTAAAATTTTTTATTAACATTTTTTTCTTTATTTTGCACTCTGCCCATGGTTTCCTCATCCTCCTCTCCTGGGTCCTGTGGAAGAGCAGCCAGTGCCCCTTAGCAGCTCAGGGCTTAGCCACTGAGCCATCTCTCCAGCTCCTCTTAGGGCTCTTATCCACAGAACCATCTTAATAGTCCCCTTGTCCTTCTTCTTAAAGGTTCCAATACATCCCAGGGGTGTCACCAAGCATCAGGTCCTCCAGGGGACAGCTAGGGACCAAACTGCACCACCGCTCGACTTTCCTCCGTCCATCACCCTGAGAACCAAATGTTGGGCGTTATTTGTTATTTATCACTTGAGTTGTACACAAGGGTGTATGCTATTAACACGTTTAAATGCAGAAAGTTTAGAAGCTTTGGCAGACCTAATGTAGCGGTGGGTCCTAGCTTTTGACCGAATAGGCTTAACTATAATAGAAATGTTTTGTGGAATCCGAGTCCACGTTTCATTTTGTTTCTTTTCCTTCCTCTTTCCTTCTCTCTTCTTCTCGCTTCCTTTTTGTTTTAAAATTAAGAATCCAGGACTACTCGGTGGCTGATAGTTCTCCCTCTTAATCACAGTTCTGAGTAGAAGAGGCGGGTGGACCATTTTACAGTGTGAAGGCAGACTTGACCTTCAAGGGAGCTGTGCACTTGCGCGGGTCATTCTGGGCGCTGTCTCAGCCAGGCGGAAGCACGCTAGGCAGACACAGTGTGTGTGGCTTGAAAGGCGGGGGTACATAGGTGAGGACCGGGAACCGGGAGCCACGATTCAAGGGGGCTTCTCGGGCATGCGCCTGACTGCCCTTCACACGCCGTCTGGAGGGCAGTTGTTTTTAGTCATTTAACTGTAAATTATTAATCTAGAACCTCCTACAGGGTTGGGAGAAGAAAACAGTTTGGGGGTAATTTTGGAATGGTAGGATATAGAAATACAATAAAAAAAAAACCAGGGTTTTTAAAAATCATAATGAAGTCATATGGTTCATTAAGTACGCGCCGCTTAAGTTACTAAGTATGGCGTTTTTTCCGTAGTGGCCCCTTGGGCACTTGGTCATGTGCTAGAACTTTTGCAGAGTATGGGCGAGGCACATGACCCCGCTTGACAAGCGCAGCACTGGAGGGGGTGAAAAGCGAATACAGAAGACAAGGGGGAGGCGCACAGCTGTGTTCAGAATAGGAATGCAATGAAAAGACCAGTGTAGGGGAAGATCGAGGCCCCGAGGGCTCAGACTGGGCTGTTCCACTCTGTATCCCAAGGCTGGTACTCCATAGAGGTTTAGTGAAGTATTTCCAGATAAACTAAATGAACAAGTGAAAAAAATGAATGAACTACTCTGTTGAAGAGAAGTCTGCCCAAGCGGGGTGCTGTGCCCCTCTGACGCTTACAATAACTTCTCTGTGCATCTAGATCTCCAAAAACACATCCGTAGGCGTTATAGGGTTGGGTCTCGGAGGTGAAGGGCTTGCTTAGCACTCCCAAGACCCCAGCATGTGCAGAAGGCCCACGTGCATCCACGGAAAGACCTTGTAAGCTAGAGGAGAAAGAACGGCATCAAATGGCCTCTGGGTGAACAGGCTCTTCTTTTCCTTATGGAAGCATTGTTTCACTGTGAGGTTTTCACAGCACCAAGCCGACACCATCGGCTTCTGATCAGACAGATGTGTTTTATGCTGCCATTACTCATGGCCACAGGCGCCTGGGCTTTGCTGCCGCTGGCTGAGTCACTTGGTTAAAACACAGGGCTGCGAGGCTGAGGGCATGAGCTGGAGCCCAGGCCAGAAAGAGCTGTTCAGTCAGAGCTGTGCTCTGGGTCTTTCTGCCAGGGATCTTCTGGGGAAGAAGGTAGATGTGGCGAGCTGGATTCCTTGAGGCAGATTCATTACCACTGCTGGTTTCTAGACTAGTCATTTGAATTTTGGAAGTAAAGGGTTGGGATTTTCAGTGTGTTGTTTTCCATATGTAGGCTAGGGTTGGCTCGGTTTTGTCATTGTGGAAATGTTCAGGGTTCAGGGAAGAACCCTGTTGTCTCCAAATCCTAACTTGTTACCACATCCTATAGTCTTTATGTGACCCTAAGATGGCTACGGTCCTATCTGTCTCACCACGTGGCAGAGACGTGGCAGAGAGACTTGGATAAGCTTGTATATTTAATGAAAATCAGTCAAAACAGACACTGTTGCTGAGTGGTTGGCCAAGAGTCATCATTTAAAGACTTGCTGGTTCATACCTATCCCGAGCCATTCTGATTTAACTAGTTTCCATGTGACGTATTCAAGGCAACTCATGAGCAGTTAAAACCACAGACATTCTATCGGCAAATGCAATAAGTCTTTTGCGTCAGTGTTTTCGTTAGTTATATGGGGTTCATCTTCCTCAGTTCCTTTAAGAGCATCTGATCTGAGCTGGGGTGCATTTGGTTGCTAATGCCGTATTGACTCTGATCTCTCCTGGATCCCCTTCTCAACCCTGTGATGCAAGCAAATGATGAGAGTGGCGTCTGACATTTATTTAACACTTATTATGTATCAGGTATTATTCCAAACACTGTACCTACAGAAATTTGTTAATTATTGAAACAGTTTGTTACTGATGCTGGTTTTGGGTTCCTCTCAGGAAACTGAAGCACAGATACATCATACAAAGTCAACTGGCTTACAAGAGAGCAAGCACAGATTTGAACTCCGGTATCTTGACATCAGAGCCCATGGTCCAGACCATCAGAATGCCTTTCAAAGTGCCTGTTACCTGCCAGTATCAACTGGCATCCCTGTCCTCTTACTCGTGAATGCAGGATACAAACTGTAACTCACATTACAAACTGAGTTCTAGGTGCAGAGGGGAAGGGCTCATAGCTTGGACAGTGTTGAGACAATACAAAGGAACATTTGAAAATAGGTGTGTAAAACTTTGGAAAATTTTCCTATAAAGAGATAATAATAATGGGAATAAATAGTTCATGGAATATCTAGGGTGACAATAAATTGCAAATTATGAGTCAGCAGCCTACCAATACAGCGCCCCGAGAGAGGCCTCAGCAGGTAAAGTTTGTGCCAGTTCTGATGACCTGAGTTCAATGCTAGGGACCGCATGGTGGAAGGTGGGAGCTCACTCCCAGTAATTGTCGTCTGACCTACATATGTGTGCTGTGGCACGTGCCCGATCTCAAACCAAACAGACTCTTAGAAAAGGATCAATAGTGCTCTCATGTAAGGTAATTCACGTGCAGTGCTTACAGCAGGAAAAACCAGTGCTGCCTACATTAAGTAAATCATGACATTTTTGGTCTTTAGAAGAGGAGACATTGTTTCTTCTTCCCCCCTTTCATTTGGGTGAGCTATAAATAGTGACCGGAAGAAGGTGATAAGCAGAATATTTCTTTAAGATTTATTTATTTTTATTTGTGAATGTGAGTGTTTTGTCTGTCTGTCTGTCTGCACCACATGTGTGCCTGATAAACATTGGCGGTCAGAACACGGCCTCAGATCCCCTGGAGTGGGAGTGACAGATAGTTGGAAGCTGCCATGTGGGTGCTGGGAGTAAAACTTGGGTCCCCTGCAGGAGCACAAGCACCCTTAACTGCTTAGTCACACTCTAGTCTCAGGAAGAGCTATTATTTACCGAGTGCGGTATTTACTCCTTATCAGCCTTTTGCTTATCTAATTGGAAGGGGAGTGCTCAGAAATTATATACAGCACTTTCATGAGAATGTAGTCATTGTCTTGCTAGAATCCTGGGACACTTTGTCAACTGATGGTTCATGACAGACATTTTTTTGAGGCTCACCCATAGATAGTTTAGAAGCTGGGATCCAGCGACAGGATAGGAGAAAGGTTCCAGTCAAGGGTTCCAGTCAAGAAGGCATTTGTGGTTAGGTCTTGGTCAAGTACGGGTCTGGAAGCCGGTGTTTCCCACAAAATCAACTGGCAAAAGAGTAAACTTGGCTCTGGAGTCAGGTTACCTTTTGGATCCACTTAGTAGTTGGTTAAATTGAGCAGTAACTGAGTCTCTCCAAGCCTGCTTCCTTTCTGAAGAGCCGCTTCATGAGCTCTCGGTGTAAGACACAGTAAAGTAGCCTGCACCTTCCGTGTAGAGTGTGCCATGGGTGGTGCTTTTCTGTCATCACCCCCAAAAGCCAAAAGAAGCCAAGAGAAAGGGGAGAAGATTGGGCAGAGAAGAGAGAAAAGGATCAGGAGAGGGGTGGAAAGGTAGCAATGTCCACGAGTGTCAGTTCCCTTCTGTTTTCTCATGTGCATGTATGTTCATATGTGTACATGCATGTGGAAGGACATGCAATGTGAAGCCAGAGGCCAACAGCAGGTACCTTCCTCTATCACTCACCACTTTATTTCTGGACAGGCTCTCTCACTGACCCTGGGGCCCATTGGCTGTTCAGCAAACACCCGAATCCTCCTGCCTCCACATCCTCAGCCCTGGGGTTATAGGTGCGTGTTGCCACACCCAGCTTTTTAATGTGGGTGCCCAGACTCTGAGCTCAGGTCTAGGTCCCCATGTTGCCGTGACGCTCTACTGATGGGCTATCTCCTTGTCCTTTTCCCATTCCTTTCATCTCTGCCCTCCTTCATTCCTCTTGGCTTCTTCTTTTGGTTCTTTTGGGTGACAAACGTAGAGGAACAGTCATGGTGCAGGTGGTGAGCGTTTTGGTAAAAATAAACATGGCCAGCTTACTGAGAGATTGCCGAGAAAGCAGCTACCAAGGAAAGCTGGAGTGTGACAGGTGAAGTAGATCTACAGGAGTGGCATTTTGCTAGGTTGGGAAGGGGACAAAGTGGGGGACAGGTAGAAAGACATGTGACCTTCAAAAGCGTAGAGACAGGAAGGACTGGAGACAGGACCATGGAGAAACTCATATGTTAGACCAGCGCTCCACCACTGAACCCTTATTTGCTATTTCAAATAAAGAGCAAGGTGTCCTTTTGGCAAAACCGCTGAGGGTTAAACCCAGAAAGAGTATGTAAGGACCCTTTTTATACCTCCCAAATCGAGTTTAAGATTCTAGGATTAGATACCCACTGCGTGAATTTGGCCGGTGCACTGTACGGTTCCTTGTGCTTAGTAGGCACTGTTGAGGCTAGCAGCGTCTCACTTCCCGGCAGGAGGAACAGAGAGACTCAAACTCTCACTCGTGGGAAGTTACAAGAACCTGAGTGGCTCTTCTCCGCAGGCAGTTAGGACCACACTCAAGGACATACAAGTGTATGTTTGTGTGTTTCTAGGACCGTGTTTATGTTTTCCAGAGGGTTGTCTGCTCTTTTCAGACCCCGGGGAAAACCTGACCTATACCTGGAGCTCCTTAGGGAAAGCAACTGGGGAGTTGGCCTTGGTTACTTGAGGCCCCGGGGAAAGAGGATCGCTTGCCTCCTTACAGGAACCAAAGTATGGCCAGGAGCCAAGGGTGTGGAGGAAGTGTACCGCCACCTGTCAGATCCTGCCAGCGACAGATGCCCTGCCACGGAATTGAGCACAGCTGTTTGCTCGGGGAGTGAGGATGGATGGGCGGAGCCGTTTGTTTTTACCTTTTTCTCTCATTCTCTTCCCCAAGACGGCTCTCAGAGCAGGCAGAAACTAAAAGCGAGCAAGCTTTAGGCTGATATTCAGTACACAGGGGATATAAGGCATCCACTTTAAGCTTCTAGAGGCACCCAAAAATTGAACTGCTGGGACGCTCAACCTTTGAACCGGACCTCTTTCTTGGGCGGAGATCCATGGTCTAACGGTGAATCAAGCATAGGCTTGGTCTGTGATAGATTCTGTGTTGGTCTCTTTCCTTGGAGATCAACGCATTATGAATGATGAAATTCCAGTAGGAACACTCAGGTCCTTGAGGGTGTGTGGCAACTATGCATACAATTCTAGCTATATTTATTTATTTATTTATTTATTTATTTATTTATTTATTTATTTATTTATTTTTACTGAGCTATACAATTTTCTCAGCTCCTTTCCCTTCCTTCCCTCTCCCATTACCCCCATGCTCCCAATTTAACTCAAGAGAGCTTGCCTTTTTCTCTTTCCTATGTAGGTCCATGTGTCTCTCTCTCTTAGGGTCTTCTTTGTTGTCTAGGTTCTCTGGGATTGTGATTTGTAGGCTGGTTTTTCTTTGCTTTATGTCTAAAAGCCACTTTGAGTGAGTACATACTGTATTTACTTTTCTGGGTTTGGGTTACCTCACTCAATATGATGTTTTCTAGATTCTTCCATTTGCCAGCAAATTTTAAGATCTGATTTTTTTTTTTTTTAACCGCTGGGTGGTACTCCAATTGTGTAAATGTACCACATTTTCTTTATCCATTCTTCGGTCGAGGGGCGTCTAGGTTGTTTCTAGGTCCTGGCTATTACGAATAGTGCTGCTATCTCTGTAGTTGACCACATGTTCTTGAGAATGCTCAAAATTCTAGTTTTACATACATTGGTAATATTGGTCGTTCTTCACTGAAAAAAAGTGGCACCTCATTGAAGCTGCTATTAAACTATAAAGATGTGTGATAAAAGGGTATGCCTTAGCCTAGCGGGATAAATATCAGATTAAGGGATCTACTAATTCACACAACAAATACTGTTTTATAATTGTTTGAGGTCAGAGTCCAGTGGGGAAGACAGATGTCCATCATTATTGTGCAGATGCTAGCAGTGGTCCAGGTGGCCAGATGGAAGAGAGAATCAGCGGTATGGTAAGGGTCTCTGGAAGAGAAGACCCTTGAGGAAGAGACTTGGATGCACAGCACACAGAACAGTCAAAGCAGTAGAGAAATAATGTTAGGTAATGGAGTCTGGTTAAAGCAAGGCCGGCAGGAGCTGAGGCCAGGGAGATTGGAGTGGACCCATCGGCCATGGAGAGCATCACGTCATTGAGACTGATACTTATTTCAGTGAAGTTTGCCTTCTTTTGTCAAGCTCTTCCTGGCCCCACTGCTCTCCCACTCTGCTGTCTTTAAACCTCCAGAGCTAAGGGTTCCTCCCCAGGTCTTCCTGGTCCACCGTTGTGGGTGGTCTGGTCCTTCGCTAGCTGGCTCAGTGTTTGCTGTGTACCTCCTTTCTGGTGCCATCACCCTCTGCTATGCTATCCATCCCTACACAACCACTTTATCTTCCTTCTTGGTTTGATTGCTTTTAGAGGCGGGGACTCGGGGAGCTCATCTCCTCAATTCCCACCAACAAACTATTCTTTTTTTTTTTTTTTGATTTTTCAAGACAGGGTTTCTCCGTAGCTTTTGGTTCCTGTCCTGGAACTAGCTCTTGTAGACCAGGCTGGCCTCGAACTCACAGAGATCCACCTGCCTCTACCTCCCGAGTGCTGGGATTAAAGGCGTGCGCCACCACCGCCCGGCAGCTATTCTTAACTGCATAGTTATTTTTCTTCCCAGGGAAGAGGAAAAGAATTAATTTATCAGGCCTGACATGTTTAGCCGTGTAGAGGTCTCCTCGCAATGTTGGCCCAGGGCTGCCATCTGGGTATCAGGAGGGTTCCCAGTACTCTGAAGGATCAGAGTAGCTCATTCTATCTATACTGAAAACATAGTTTCTGCTGGGTACCGACTTTTCGTCGGGAAATTCTGAAAGCGGGCACACGCCTATGTGGCCATCTCCCCAGATGGTCCCACACCAAATCTCTAAGGAGCTCTTAGCTGGAGATATTTCACATATTCTGTCCCCATTCTCCCTGTGCTCTACATGTCTCCTTGGTCAGGACCTTGGAAGCTCAGACCTGTTTGTTCCTCCAACTTTACCGAATGTGCTTTGTCTTTGGCTGACTCAGCTGTGTCTCTGTTCACTGTGAGAAATTCATAGCAGTGACTGTGACTTCATGTTGAAACCTGAGACTGCACTTGGCCGTTCCTTCAAAATAACACAGATTGCCGCACAGTGCAGATCCCAACCATTTATTAGGTTTCAATTTTATTAGTTATTTAGTATTCATTTTCCAACCAGGGCTTTGTGGATACACAGTGTCAGAGAGGTTACTGGTCCTTCTATAGAGATTAACTCATGGGAAGAGACATGCTTTCAAAGCTTTCATGGCATCCTGGCATTTTATGAGCCAAATCAGATTTCATCCTTTGGAAATAAATGTCAGGCTTTGAAACACCAAACTCTGAGAACACTGGGGTCTCTGATAACTTTTTGTTTGTTTGGAAGCAGAGCGGGAATGGGAGGGTTCACAGACTCAACACCCACCACCAAAGCCGGCCTGGAGTCAGCGTGTATAGGTTACAGTGTGATTTGAGGTTGGGGTCCTGAACAAGTAGAGAGTAGCCACTGGGGAGACTTACACATCAGCTCAGGAGCCTTAACTTCTGGGGAACCAACACAAAGGCTAGCATCTTCTAACATAATATTTGTATGGAAATATACAGCTTTCAAAATGCCTTTGCAAGTTCTATCATCTGATGCCAAATTATCTTTATGTGTGTGGTGAACATTATTAGTTCAAAGATGAGGAGACCGAGAAAGTAAAACCGAGTGTCTCGTCCAGATGAACAGGGTTAGCTTCAGACAGAACAACCCAGCTTTTCTATTTTAAATGTAGATCCAGAGAAGCTTCAGCTCTGCGACGTCTCCTAGAATACTGATGGATTCCATCTCTGATGTATCAGCCAAGCTTCAGAAATGAAGGGCCAGTGAGTAAGTGAAAGCTTTAAGGCTAGGTTTCCACTCTTGCTGGGCACCATCTTGGATACAGTTTACTTCTAGGGAGAGAATGCAGAATGCAGGTAGCCTTTCTGGTTTAGTACCTGGGTAGAGAATTGGACAGAAAGAGAAAGGGACAGAGGACCAGGGAGGATGTGAGCTACAGTTCTGTGCTCGTGGTAATTTGTGGGAAAAGGCGGAAGCCTTCCTTACCTCTGGTTCCCTACAGATCTAGATGAGAAGGGAGAGGGTTTGGTCGTCTGTTTCACAGCATCTCAGAGGTTAAAAAATGTCAGTAGAATTAAGGTATTAGACAAATTAGGGTCAATAATTGCTTTCAACTTCTTCTCATTATTTCTGTATTTCTACAACAGTGAACCCCTTGGGGACAATCATCAATTATATTGAGTTTTTACTGTGTGTCAGGTGTCTAACATAAAGCATTTCTTCAATTCTCATGAAGATCCTCAAGACAGGAAATTTAAATCATATAAGAGATAAGCAAGCTGAGACTCAGTGAAGTTTAAATATTTGCCAAGGGTGACACAGCAAATTCGTGGCCATCAAGGAATTAGAACTTGGGCCTCACATCCAAGTTGGTGGTCTTTCTTTCCTTTGTTCCCTGAGAACAGTAGCGCCACTTCATGCAATAAAAGCTATTCTTTCATGTTGTTTACAAGTAGCTAAACCTTGTGTTGTTTTTATTTTTCGAGACAGCCTTTCTGGTATGTCTAGGCTGTCCTGTTCCAATTCCCTCTTCTTCTTCTTCTTCTTCTTCTTCTTCTTCTTCTTCTTCTTCTTCTTCTTCTTCTTCTTCTTCTTCTTCTTCTTCTTCTTCTTCTTCT